>NC_133481.1:2239094-2252466 GCF_025370935.1 Choristoneura fumiferana
CAGACAGTGCAGCAATTTGTTATCATTAAATACGCCCGTCGCTGATTCGATAATCTAAAAATTCCCTTAGCCACTGCGGTGAGCGCCGGCGACGTACGGCAGGCGGCGCAAGTTACGAACCGGAGCCACAGATATTTCAAACAAAACGTTAAGCTTCTGGGAGAGTTGTATTAAGGAGACTTCTGAAATTCACACCTTGCTTTTTGTAAATATGCAGTTTCTTTCGTACACCCTGGAATCCAGAATTTTGATAAGCCGCATCTCCTTGGTATCCTCTAAAGAACAGACACACCGAACTTTAACAGGCTATTGTTTTCATTATGTTTGTGTTAAATGGAAAAATAATAAGTTTTTAGTAAAAAAATCGTTTTCAATGCAAGCCTTTTCTGCCCACTGTACTTTTTGTTGACTATACTTGCATTGCACCAAACTACATTTGCATACCAAATTTCAAGTCAATGCCACTAACCGTTGAAAAGTTCCGTCCTGCGGAGACGATCCTATCCGGACTACCAAGATGTGACTACCAGATTATTGTATTGTCACGCAATTTACATAAGTATACCAAATTTCAAGTCAATCCAACTACAGGAATTTGGTCGAATTTAACTTGCAAGATCTGATTACAGACAGACAGACAGACAACGGGACAGGTGAAACTAAATAAAAGCTTGTAAAAATAAATCCTGTCCATAATCTTTGCTAATCCATTTGTCGGAATAATTATATTTTTTTGGTACCTAATCTACAATTCTTGTTATAACCCCACAACATTCTACTAAATAAGTGTGTAGTTTATAGCTTGAGCCACGCTCGCTGCAAGAAGACGTAGCGACGTCGCGGCGACACCGCGCCGACAACACGCCATTTGTAAACTATTTGTATGCGGGCGAGTGTGCCGTGCTCACTTTTCTTACTACGGCGTGACGAACCGGCGTCGTGCTTCTATCTCGCGACGTTTTCCAACAACCGGGACAGCGTGCCGCCTGCTAACAAAAGACAGTGTAACACCGACATTGTGTTTAACACCGAACAGTCTGTGTTCGAACACGAGTGTCAGAGTTAGCTTAGCACGGTCACATTGGTATTTATGTGTCGTTCAGATATCGGGTGCATGCTCTCCGAATTAAATTTTATTCGTGCGATGTTCGCGCTCGCTCGCTTGATACGTTGATTGAAAGGCATTTTCGTACGTGATGCGCGTTTTGCAATGATCTTTTGTTGGAATCAAAGAATACGGCAGGTTTCGCTCACGGGAAATTGGAGATAACCTGTAGAGAGACTCGGCTACGAATGGAATTATTTTTAAAGCAACGTTGGCGGAAAACGAGTTCATTTGAAACGAATGTTAATGTGAAGCATCTGTTCCCTTAGTAATAGACATAAATAACGGATGCATCAGCAAATAGTGGTTCATTTTAAACAAGTCCTATCAAATGAATGGTCGCTAAGGTCGAACTTTCAAGTTGACAGACCTATATGGCATTATTGTTTTAATGACATGCAAACGATATCAATAGGGGTAGACCACATATTTAGCTGATGGTACCATAAATAAAAGTACCATAATTAAATTAATTTCTCATAAAAAAGTGACACACAATATGTGGGATTGTACTCGTAATAGCCCCTGCTTTACCTTATTCCTCGTAGTACCACCAACTTGTTCCACCAGTGGTACGAGAAGGATTTGTCTTTCTTCGTCGTACCACATGGGCCAAAATAATGCTCATGAATAATAAAATCAAACAGGGTTTGGTGATCGATCGTGTTTCAAAAACAACGTATGAATAACGTACTCGTACGTAAAGATAACGACGTAGTAAACCGATGCGTAACTGTCACGTTTTAACTACCCCCTTTGTTCGCCACTCATTCGAAATTTTACAAGTTTTATCAAACCCGAATCTCAGCGCGATGAGCAAACGTTCTCACAAACATTGTTCAGCTCAGGAAGAGATATATCGTTTATGACAGACTTAAGTACACTATTGTCGTTTTAGTCCCGTTGGGATGTTTATTGCTTGGACTATAAAAATGCATCGAACGTTGCAATGGTTTTAGTGCGGTGCTATTTTATTTAAGGTACTTTGCATTCGTCATAGGAGACGCTCTTGGGGTAAATCTATGGTGGCCAAATTGATAATGGAATCTATTTTGCTGTGTTAGTCGTAATTTCCGGCTTAAATAAAACTTTCAAGGCAGATGTAGAGCTTGTCTAAGCTAAAATGGCGCGTGCCTCGATCAACTAAATCAATATTTAGTACATTATAACAAGTAAGTTTCTCGTTAGACTCCTTAGACTCGTATTGCAAAAATTTGCTGTCTCATTAGTCATATTGAACTGATTTAGTTGAGTGAGCCACGCGGCATTTTAATTTAGACAAGTTCTAGCTGTTTTTATAAAGTAATCGCTGAAAAACCAGCGCTGGTGGGAGATAAATTATTTTGTAAATTAATTCGATTGAAGTTCTTTGACGGCCGCTGCCACAAACGCTCTCTTCGCTCGCTCGGTTCGCGCGTTGTGGTGGCAATTGTAACTTTAACTCTTTATTACTTCGCTCGTCGTCGTACTTAATTTTGTGGAACCTAAACGGAGTGTAAAAGTGTACAATTACATTAGCGAAATCTCTTGAAGTAGAAAGTATTTGGCCCTCTTTTTATTTGATATTTTGAAGTAGTAAGGTAAAGGTACG
This sequence comes from Choristoneura fumiferana, assembly GCF_025370935.1. Lineage (NCBI taxonomy): Eukaryota > Metazoa > Arthropoda > Insecta > Lepidoptera > Tortricidae > Choristoneura > Choristoneura fumiferana. The sequence goes on from NC_133481.1 coordinate 2,241,791, forward strand.
AGCGCTTGAAATGCTAATGCCCAATAGACGACACCCTGCTGTCATCTCTATTGCTAATGACATAAGGTTAAAGATGTCATCTATTGGGACAGTGACGAGCACTCGTACGTTTACCTTAAGAGAAGAGGAACAAAATGAAAACAAATATCGATATGGGACGTGGCGTGAAACGTGAATATAACAAACAGACTATCCCGAAACTACAAAACTAAACTGTGATCATTCTCTTGTTACGAGTATTTGATAGTTTAACGAGAAAATGTACATAGTTTTGTTTATTGTAAACAAGGCATCAATTTGAGCGTCAGTTTTTCGTGGAACACCTGACTTGATTATCTGATTAAAATACTCTCCACTTCTGGAAAATCCTTCAGAGCGCCCGTGTTCGGTTACAAGAGTAACTGAATAAACCTGATATGTTTTTGTTGAGTATTAATTTCTTATTAAATCAAGATTGGTTTTTTGGAATCTTTTTGTATTTTTTATTTCAATTCCAAATTTTTACTTTTACGGTCATCCCGTAAAACCGAAATTGAAAATACAAACTGAAATATAGATGCACAGAAAAAACAGAAAAATAAGACCATCACTGGGAATCGAATTCAGGTCCTCAGTAATCCGTACCTGCGTGCTATAACCCGCTACACCATTGATGTCACGGTACGGCGACACGAATTTCCCTATGCACCTCATATCTCAGCTTGTGTTTCTTACTTAGTCACTTAAGCAGCGACGCTAGCGACATCTAGCCGTAAGCCATCAAACTTTTTTCGGCATTCCTTTGGAACTAACGCTCACCGGACAAGAGATATCGTTTCTAAGAATCAAATTAAGATTGGTTTTTGAATCTTTTTGTATTTATTATTTTTTTTTGTTTTTTTTTGTCTTATTAAATCCTTTTTTACTTACTAGCTCTTGCACGCAACTTCGTCTACGAATAAGAATTTATTTGTCGCGCGCCGTCGAGCTTGTCGATTTTTTCTTGCCTTCTAATAAGCTATACTTAATGCAAAATTTCATGGCAATCGATTTAGTAAGATTGGTTTTTTGGAATCTTTTTGTATTTTTTATTTCAATTCCAAATTTTTGCCGAAAAAGTTTCTCGTTGAGGGCTACGGCATAGATGTCGCTAGCGTCACTGCTTAAGTGGCTAAATAAGAAACAAACAAGCTGAGATATGAGGTGCATAGGGGAAATTCGTGTCGGTACCGTTGACCATCAGTGGTGTAGCGGTATAGCACGCGGTACGGAATACCGAGGACCTGGGTTCGATTCCCAGTGATGGTCTTATTTTTCTGGTTTTTCTGTGGATCTATATTTCAGTTTTTATTTTCAATCGATTTAGTATTCAAAGTGTAAAAGCTCAACAAACACACTTTTGCATTAGTAAGAATTGGTTGAAACTCGGATTGTTTTAATATAATTCCAGAGATGATATTGATCACGCCTGATTTACATATATTTATTTATGCATAGCCCATTTATACTTAAGTTCAACTAAAATTGACCGTAAAATACTTCAGACTTTTTATTTTCATTTTCTAATTAAGTTCTGATTTTTATTTATAATGAACGTGCATTTGCCATTAGTTAATCAATATTTTTTTAAATTCTAATCTGAACGTTTTAAGGCAAAATTACGGCATTAGCTAGCTTTCATTCTGGGAGAACAATCTAGATGAGTCTAGAATGTTCTCGAGCCTCCAATAAAACTTGAAAGAACAAACGCCTGAAGTACACAGCTAATAATTGAATTCCTATCACAGGATAGTGAAGTAACCAAGGAGAGTTAAGGAGGGGTTCGCGGAGTGCAGCTCTCACTTGCACAAATGTTTGATTTAGAATACGGTGACTGCGATTCCGGTAGAATATGGACTCTTCATTTTGTAAACACAGACAAAACGCGCATACCTAATGATAAATATCTTTGTATTGTGTTATGCCATTCATCATCATCATATCAGACGTAGGCGTCTGTTTACTTTAGACCTCCAGTTGCTTCGGCAAGAAGCGGCCTGCATCCACCAAAAACCGGCCAGCGTGTCGGACACGCCCGAAATAGGGTTCCGTAGTCATTACGAAAAAATTAAGTAATATTTTATACCTTAGGCTGCTATTAACTTTTAAACTACTAATAATTTTCAAGCAAACTTAACCGTTATAAGTTTCTTTTTAAGTTTGATAAAATATACTTACTACCATCCTGGATTTTTTCCATTTTTTCCACCCACCGGTTTAGATTTTAGAGGGGGGACGCTCGATTTTAATCAAAATTTCTTTGTCTTTTTTTCTGATTTTTCTGTGCATCCATGTCTCAGTTGGTATTTTCGATATGAATTATTCATTTATCGTATGGCGATTACACACTGCTTGGTAAAATAAATCAATAAAACACGATAATTCAACTAATAATAGTTTATGTGACAGTTACATAATAAAAAAAAAACATTAAAACACGAGTGTTTATAAAACTGAAACGAGCCACATGCGAGTTTCATAATAAACATTAACATGTGTTTTTTAATGAGTAATTCTGTATGGTTACATACACTGCTTTATTTCAAGTGAAGCCAAAGCTTCAATCAGTCACCAGTGGAAAGGAAATCCCGAGTCAAGTCAGTAGAGGAGTGGACCTACACAAGCTAGAGCATTGGAGCGCGTGGTCTTACTGTAATCAAACTGAGGAAACGTCACTGTTTACAGCATTAATTTGGTTAGAACTACGGTAGAACTGCGCTTTGATTCAACTTCTATTGGAGTTTCAAACTGACCCTAGGTTTATTGACCTAGCGAGCAAGCGCGAACGAAGTGTCTCCGCTTCACCTTGGGCAAAAATGGTTTGGTACTTTCCGGATGTCTGTTCTCTTTTATAGTTTGCATTACTCAACTGATTTTTGTGACATTTTGTGATTTTCATGATATTGTGTTAAAAATATTCAGAAGCCAAATAAAATGAACTAAAACAATTACTGTGCTCACCCGCGACCTTATGATAGCTACGTCTGTGTAACAAATGTGTGTTCATGCAGCTCCTCCACCTCCTCACCTTAAGAACACACATAAATCACACAATCCTTCCTATTACAACCACCACCTTACACTGCCACATTTCGAACTCAACCAGAGTTCATCCTCAGAGCAACACAACCACTCACCATGCTACCAGGCGGTGTACATATTAACCAACACAGTACAGTCGAGTTCATAAACTTGCGAACAAACCATTTAATCAAAAATATCTGAACACGACTCTATTGTTAACGGCGTAGAAGCGTGTTCAGATATTTTTGATCAAATGTTTGCTCACAAGTTTATTAACTCGTCTATAGGTGCAATTATTAATAACTTTAATTACAATTTGTATTTGTTATCGGTCCATTAACTAAAATAAATTCGTATTGGCTCGAGGTATAATTTTCACTTCAATTATAATCTCTAAGAAACAGATTTCTTAAAACCTGGAGCCGAAATAGCTTTTAAAAAGCCAGTGTAACGAAAAACATTCCTCGTGTTGGTTGATCTCCCATTCCCAACCGACCGGCGGACTCTCGGTTACGCAAGGATCACAAACTAAATTGCATCGTTTGCATAGAGAGAATATCAGAAATCAAGCGTTTGTTGCGCGGAATTGAACCTAGGGAGTCCCCAATCGAGAGTAAATTAATAATCGTATTATTTTTTCAGTGGAATGCAAATATTTGATGATTGCGTTTTGCGGCTGGCGAATGGTGATACGAGCGGCCATGGAAGGCCCATTATTCATTGCAGTGACACTTGGTATCAGATTCCTTATTGAATGAGCGAGCGGGATTTTTTATTACAAGCTTTATGTGTGTAATCTCTATGATGTACTTGTTTTCTCTGTACTGTTTACTGTATTGGTGTGCAATAAAGAGTTATTTATTGTATTGTATTGTTATTTTATGTGCTGTGAAAAGTAGTTAGTTTAAAATAAAATATTCTTGATTTGCTTGAGTAAGATATCATAAGGAGCAAATTAAAATTATCCGATTTATTTGTAACACAGTCTTCCGCGAAATAACGCCTGAATCTATAAAGTTTATTTAGGTTGCCCTGTTTTTTTGGGCTCCAAAAAGCTGGGTGCAAATTAATTTTGATAGACTTTTAGTGATTGGAGTGATGTGGAATTTGCCATACTTAAGTTAGTTCGGAGCCAAAACATTAATCAAACAATATGAGTAGTGACATCCAGATAGGATCGAATAACCTGGTAGTGAAATTCTGGTGGTCCGGCCAGGATCGTCTTCGCAGGACGGAACTCCTCAACGGTTAAAGGCATCGACTTGAAATTTGGTGCAGAAATGTAATTTGGATGACAATAAAACTACAAACAATAAGAATAGAATAGAATAGAATAGAAAACATTTATTCACATTCACAAGGACACACATAAATACAACAAAACTAAAAAACAAAAATTAACAGCAAACACAAATAAAATAAATACAAAAGAAAAAAAATACAAAAAATAAAATATATGATTCTGTGTGTCCCCGCAAAAGTGAAACAAAAAATACAGTCGGCAAAAAAAGGTTGAATTAAAAATTATTTTTATCCACAAACGGTTTTTTTTCTTCTAGTGTATAAGTAGGTATGAATTAGTAATATTGTGTTAATAACATAAAAACTTTTTATATTTGGCCGAACCTAATTAGATACTGGCCATCAAAAATGCTTGTAGTAATACTTTTTTAGAAAAAATAAAATGGGGTCTTTTCTGTCATAAGATTAGTTAACACCAATGAACACGCATTTTTATTTCACAAATTAATTTTAATGTTCTTATAAACAATATGTGTAAATAAATGCTTCCCTCTCTCGCTCAGTTTCTGTGTCCGAGCACTCGTCACACTGGTCTCTATTGTAAAAGTTTCATAATCGGCTTTTCTCGATTCCGCCCAGTGCTTGTGAAATATTTTGATTGGATTTCATGTCTATTATTTACTGTATGGACATGCGTCGTGCGACGGAGTAAATGAGACGACGGTTCCGTTAAAAAAAGTACTTCCAGCATTTATTTAGTACAACACTTTTTTTACAAAAATATAAAACAAAGACGCCCTGTTGGGGCGTAGCTTTTTTATCCTTTTTTTATTTTAGCTGCATAATGGCCACGTTTTTATTTATCTTTTATAATCTTAAGCTAGACTGTAACGTCAAAGATCCTCTTGATACTAGCGCCATCTAGCGATATTTTTTCCGTTAAAAATTCCCCATTGAGATCCTTTCCTCTTTTAAGGGTTCCGCAGTCAACTAGGAACTGGCACTGGGATATTTAACGCGAGTATCTTATATCTATAAGATAATATAAGCTTTATAGCTTATTATAGTGGTTAATAAAAAAATACTGCTGTCTTCGCTAAGTGCTAGTGCAAAACTTGTCTTGTGATAGTATACGAAACTGTCTTTGATACATTGTGTTCAAAAGATGTTTAAGTTGTTGTAGTTGAATGTTTTTTTCTCACTTTTGGACAAAAATTGGCGAGTACGGAGCCCCGGAGGTGTCGGCCTGCGTGGATTGCACTAAATTATTCCTCCGAGGCAGGCGAGCGGTTTAATGAATTTTTAATCAAATTACCTCGCCGGCCCCGTGAGAAATTTTACGGGTAAATCTTTATGTTGCTATTGTAGTAATGTTGAATGATTGGCGCGGCGTTAACTGTTGTTGTCTTCTAGTTTTGTAATTTTTGTGATTTAGAAATATTTGTTAGAAGACAACTGCTAGAAAACTGTTGGTGTCTGTTTTAATATACAACAAATGTTCTTAGATCACAAAATGTACCTAAAGAGAGACAGAAAACTTTCATTGATATTACCAGAAATAAAATAAACAAATAGAAATACGTATCGCGGTCGCCAAAAATGGTCTCAAATGTGCAGTTGAGAGCTGAATATTTCTCGAATCGATCTATGAATTGAAACAATTTCCACAAACTGACAATATTTTTTTAAAGTCAACATCGACTACATGATTTTTATTTGCCATTTTGACAACCTCAAATAGCAGAAACAATTTAAAGAAGAGTTATGTATTATGTTAATATGTGAATGTTAAGCTGTGACAGAAATCTGTCCATATATTTGTCTTTATAAAAATTATACTGGGGGGGATGACTTTATCATCACACCTGTAAAGATAACATTTAAAAGTAAATTTGATACAATTTTAAACCAAGCATTACAAAATTACCGCTCTTATTTTTTGTGAAATATAGTAGAAAAATTGATTTGAGCGGCAGTATACTTATGCAAATACTGACGAATTTGACGTAACAACCACTTGGTACCTTGTGTTATAATTTAATACTTCATCATAATCATCAAATTAGCCGAACGACGTCCAGTGCTCGAGAAAGGGAAGTCTTATACGAAAGAAAGAAAGAAAGATTTATTTTGGCTCCATAAGTACCACCACCTTACAATAATAAAATAGATAAGACTAAAACTAGCACTAAAACTAAGTTACTTGGTGACACGACAGGATACCAAAAAGGGTCTCCACTCAGCATGTGTTGCCGCACATTATGTGCAGTAACCCTGGTTTTCTGTGGAGCCCAAACGCAACGATTATGCTGTGCTGCCCGCATCCAGCTAGTTCCAGCAACCTGTTCTGGCCTTCCCACGCTACGTCTTCCGGCTCGCGGTCGCCACTCTATGTATTTATATTTACTTAAATGGCTATAATTTTTGTAAATAAAATTAAAGGCATTAATTTTCGAGACTTTCCTGCACCCCAAATATTCAACACTCGGATTCAACCCTTTTGCTTCTGAATCACACGTATGAGAACTTGAAGAGTGCACATTATTTATACTCTAATATGCATGAAGACATGCGAGCTCTCACCAAAGAATTAGGGAGATAAAGTGCTGATATCTTGCAACAGGACTGCTGAATAGAGAGTTTAAGAATTCATGATGCTTAATGATTTTGAATGGTTAACATCAATCGTTTGGACAAGAGGAGAGGTCTAAGCTCTAATGATGTAAGGTGTGCTTTCAAAATGCGTCAGTATTTAAACTTTTTTATTTATTAGACAGAACTACAAGTAAAGAAAAGTGGTCGTAATTGGGCTGGCTGTTTCCATCAAGACAAGTTGTCAATTTGATAATAAGCTACTCTGCCGGATGAAATGGTGCGGACGATACGATAAACATAGTTAAACACGGTTAAACACGTAATTGAAACTTTGAGGTAATGTTAACAATTATATTGCCGTCCGATCGGTAGGATCGAAAGGCAGTCAGACCATGTATCCAGCGATCGTAAGTGGTTCTTCTAAATTGTCGGTGGAGTAACAGTAGTTAACCTTCGTGACAACATTCTTGGGAAAATAGTGTGGAGGTTTCCCTTTGACGTGGCGGCCTAGTGTTTTGACCTATCGCCTCTCAAGCAGAGGATCGTGGGTTCAAACCTCAGCTCGCGCCTCTGAGTTTTCGAAATTCATATGCGAAATTACATTTGAAATTTACCACGATCTTTACTGTGAAGGAAAACATCTTGAGGGAACCTGTAAAAACCTGCGAAGCGATTCAATGGTGCGTGGGAAGTTCCGAACCGAGTACCTACGGGACGGAGAAGTGATAGTACTGACGAATCAAAATTGCAAAATTAAAAACTAAAAGGAAGAAAATAAGTCTACTTAGTGGTCCAGAACTCGGTCAAGTAGTTAATTTATAGTTCAACAGTCGTGACTCGAGTCGATTTTTGAGCTGGTCACTATTTGAAGAGACCACTAGACTTATTTTCTTTCTTTTAGTTTTTAAAGCAGTCGGGTTTTTGATTTTTTGCAATTTAATGATTAATTTATTTTATACTCTTTTGATCTCTGTGATAATGGTAGATTAAAAATATTACGACCCATAATATATATTTAGAATGGGCTAAATGTTAGCTTTTATGTGATACCAATATTGTTAAATACATTTTTTTTTTTATTCCTCTGCTATTTTTTTTCGCAGACGCGATATTCATATATTATATTATACCCTATATCACTTCGACAGTTATGACAAATCCAATGATACCTGATATGTTAAAATCCGTCAACCCGCTTAGGCTGCAGCGAGAACCAAAGAAATGGACAAAAGTACAAATCCATACATACATACGTTCGAAAAGCATAACCGTCCTTCGGGCAGTCGGTTAAAATCAACATCAATTGCCCCAGTGCCGCTTCATCTTATCGGCCTAAGAAAATCAAAATACTAAGATTTTCTTTTGGCCACGAAAATATTCCAGCGACTGTTTCGAATCAACTCTTTTGCTCCTAAATCACAAGCGCGGTAACTTGAAGACGAGTGCACATTATTTATACTCCAGTATGCATGAAGAATGGCGAGCTCTCGCCGCAGAATTAGGGAGAAAAGCAGCGAAACGAAACAAAAAATTGCCTGCGAAAGGTAAAAATAACAGTATCAGGGAGATTAAAGCCTACGGTTCAATAAATTACGATAGTTTAATCCCAAAATACCTACATAAGATTTCGTTTGTTATTTGTTTACATTCTTTGTCAGTATAACCTCAGGCCTACTATAGTCAACAGTGGACGTCCTACGGCTGATATGATGATGATGATGATGACTATTGAAACCTGAATTTATTTGATTTCAAATGGCCTAAAGTGTATTTCCGAAGTGATGACAGCCCTACCACTAGATAGACTGACGACATCGTGAGAGTTGCGAGCAACCAGTGGATGCAAGTGGCGAGTTGTCGTTTGCTGTGGCGTACTAAGTTCTATGTTCAGCAGTGTGTAAGTCTGTAATTTCACACAAATTCAACAGCTTCCTTCAAGGCCGTATAAAAAGCTCTCCGAAACAAAGTTGCTGGGGGCCTACCACGCTCTCTTAATACGATTCAGTTTAGGCTCTAAACTGAACTGCATCGCTATTTCGTACCACGACGTTACTTTTGCTATTCAGTTCAAGCACGGTTCAGCGACAGCGATACAGATATTTTCATTCACTCACTTCAAGCGGTTTTCGTACCATGACGCAGATGGCGCATGATGTAGTGGGAATTGAATCGCTTTAGTGTCAAATTTAGCGATTCAGTATGTTACTCATTCTGTCAATTCTTTTGGTATTTTAAGTGTTTTACCTGGAATATTTTTAAATTTCAAGAACTTTTAAACTTTTATTCAAGTTTTATAACTTTTCATAGGTACTTACGGCATTGTGCTTCTTAACTCTGCATTGATAAAACTAATTTTTCAGTGAGAAAAGAGACTCGTGGATTAGTGACAGGACAGCGTAAATATTTTATTTGTAATCAACACAACGGTTGCTAAGAACACCGAATGACATAGAGTTATGGTTTTCCATAATAAAGAGGTTTTAGTATACAATATTTGGTTTGCATATAGCGGCATCCCTTTCACGACTTAGCGTTTCAGTTTTCGGACCAGAGACAATATCGGTCTTTCATTCACTTGTAAACCATTGAGACTCAGCTCTGAGAAATAAACGTCGTGGTACCAATTTCGACGATTCAGTTTAGGTGTCTAAATTGAACTGCTCTGCGTTTGGATCGTTTATGAAAAGATCATGGTAGGCCCCCTGGTTAGAAACGTTTCGGCAAACACTAGTGGCATAATGAGAACATTCTGTCTTCGAGGTTGTTGTTTGATCGGTCGTTTTAGTCGTGGTTCGGAACGAACACTACTTTAATCTATTTTAAGGGAACTACAAACCATTACTTTGCTCACCCCGAGCTTATGATAGCTATTTGCTATGCAACATAGGTAGATGCAACAAACCATTCATACAAATCATTCATACGCACACACACCAATCATTCATACCCAACTATCTCCACGATTACTCCAACCACCACCACCACCACGACAACGTGTTTTGAACTCAACCACGGATGATCCTCAGCGCAACACAACCATTCACCATGCTACCAAATGTTAGATTTCATAGCATAGTCGTGTTGCTCTGAAGATGAACTTTGTTTGAGCCATGCCAAAAAGTGTCGCACGACGTCCATTCCCACCATCCCACCACCCAATCTTCTTTGTACCGTTTTGAGCAAATAAATGACTGATTATTATTACTGACGTGAAATTTGACGGCATTCAATGCGCATGCACATAACTCACAATGTATATAAAAAACCGGTCAAGAGCGTGTTGACACCCCGAAATAGGGTTCCGTAGCCATTACCAAAAAAAGTAATATTTTTCTAAGGAACAAAATAATTTCCTTGCCACCCCGCGACCTTACGATAGCTAAGCTTATGCAAAATAATGCGTGTTCATGCAAGACGTACACAGATGCCGTGATACCAGCATCGTCTAATCACCCGTGGCAGCATAAAAGCAGCTTTCATTGTTATGTACATAGATTGTTAACTGTACCTCTTTAGGAAGATTTTGATTTTGGAGTTAAATACTATTTATCAGATAGCGTTGTCGAATGGTTATTATAAAATCAATGGTCAATAGTTTGGTTCAGAGAAGAAGCAAGGCACGGATAGTGAATAGCAATGCTTTACGCCGTGTTACCATCGCAGTCTTCTAACAAATATAGGTGTAGCATTTCAATACGTTGGTCGGTTGTCTGATAGAATTTGTGGTATTTTAAAATCAAAACAATGTTAAGGTAGCCTTTTAAGACAACAACTCTTTGTACTCTAAACTTTGTAAC
>NC_133481.1:2252566-2283975 GCF_025370935.1 Choristoneura fumiferana
TACGAAAAATTAAGTAATATTTATACCTTAGCTGCTATTAACTTTTAAATATAAATAATTTTCAAGCAAACTTAACCGTTGTAATTATACTTACTCCATCCTGGATTTTTCCATTTTTCCACCACCGGTTTAGATTTTAGAGGGGACGCTCGATTTTAATCAAAATTTCTTTGTCTTTTTTTTGATTTTTCTGTGCATCCATGTCTCAGTGGTATTTTCGATATGAATTATTCATATGTATCCGGTATTTTGAAAATCTAACTGACGTGGATGTAACCAGTTCCAATGGTTGACTGACTTGATTTTTTTACATGTAGTAGATGATGGCAAGTACAGACAATAAAAAGTAAAACAAAAAAAAAGCTAAATGTTTTTTTTTTAAAAATCTTATTTGCGTTTGTATTAAGTAATTTAAGGGGTTTGCTCCTGGTTAGCTCATGAGCAATGTCCCGTTAGATGGCGCTGTTATCAATAGTTCCTTTTTTCAGGTTTTTTTCGTAAATTATGAAGAATTATTTCACCAAAAACTAATGGCGGGAGTATCTAAGCGTAACCGATTTTTTGACCCCACACTCGAAATGAAATATTCCGCCAAAGCCGCAAACGAGGTGCTTTACTTTGAACGTCAATTGCGGCCGTATACGGACACTAGGAGCTCACGCACACACTCAAATAGACAGCGCCAGCTAGCGAAAGTCTATTGCGACACTTAGCTACCCGATCGGGGTACTCCTTCGAGTAATATTCACATTTCTTTATCGAGTCACGAAATTTTGTACCAACTGTACTTTACTCGAAAATTTTACTACGACCTATAAAATCTATAAGTATTTTATTGATAATTAGAAGCAGGGTCTTGGATAACTGTTCGCATATTATAATACGAGCCAAACGCCTTTCAAGTGTTCATAATATGTGTACGATAAATTGAGAAATTACCGAGATTCTGATCACGGTTTCTTGTCTTGGTTGATGGTCTTGCTATTATTCAGGTTATATTTATAGTTACTTTTCGTAGTTACTACCATGCTAAAGTGGTCATGATCGTCGGTTGAAAATCAGTAGCAAATCTACAGGACGAGTTTCTTGGGAAAATAGTGCGGAGGTTTGTCCTTACCTTCCACGCCGCAGAGCTGGAGTTTGGAATTCGTAGTTGGCAATAGAGAGCGCTGCCACCAGGGCTCTTAGTCACCTTGTACGACACGCACAGGAATGCCCAGGCAATCAAGTTTATCAAGGGCATCCGTAAGGCCAAAGTCCCTTAAGACACTGTTACACATGCTCTTTAGTAGCAAGAAAGCATGCTACTATTGAGCAAATGCTAGCTAGTAGCATGTGTGAACAGGACATGCTACTATCGAGCATGCTTATTAGTGGCAAGCTCGAGACGGGGTGGAAGGGGAAAGGTATTAAGCAAGTGTGAACGCGTTTGCTTCAGTCCAGTAACGAGCATGTGTAACAGTGCCTTTAGACATACCTAATATTTTATGAACAGTGCTTCGTGTAAGCTCTTTCTATCAAAAGAGGTAATAAAAACCATACAGAGTTTACTATCCTAATTATCATCATCATCATCACTCAATTTCTGTGGTAAGACTTTTAGTAGAGAATTAGTAATCATAAGCTGCTAATATCAATTATTAATAAGTTGCTAACCATGAAAAGAGTTGACGAAGAGTTTATCTAGGCTTCTGCATCTGGATTTCTCAGTTCGTATATATAATTACTAGCTTAATCCCGCGGCTTCGCTCCCGTTGAAGAAAAAAATCTACTCTGTAGTGTAGGTATTCGAATTAAAAAAAAAACTTCTTGCACCTCTGCGATCCTCAAGGAATACGTTTGCCAAATCTCATGCATTTTTAGGCCATGTTTTGCCTTTATAGGTATAAATAAATACTTACGAAATACTTACATAACAGCAAAAGTTCACCCACTCGCCGATAACTGGTATCAAATTGCGGTAAAAAATTATCCCGTGCTAATTTTGTACCTACTTATATAAATTGATTTTGTTAGGATATCATAACCGATGATTTGGCACAATCAGCAGAAGACTACGAGCAGTTCCAAAATCATCTACACTACCTTTGTTACCTTCGAGTCGAAAACAGTTGTCGATTCGTTCATATAACTACCTATAGTAAGTATTATCTGCTAGGATTTTTTTCCGATCCAGCAGGTTTGTAGTCGTGCGTACTGGATTATTGGCAGTGTTTCCTTTGGATGTTCGTGCGATGGAACTATTGCGTTTTTTTTGCATTAGTTCCTTTACAAGACTTGAAGGAAAAACTGCGTTTATTTTTTAGCCTTTGTTCCTTTCGCAGTAGCATCTTCAGTTCTTGCAAAGGTACAAAGGCGGAAAAATCCCGCAGTTCTTTCTTCAAGGTCTTGTGAAGGAACTAGAACTACCCCAAATAATCCGTCGTACTTGCAGACTACGGGCACGTTCAGTTTAGCTGACACGTCATCATCGGAGACAGATGTTGCATCAAACCTAATTCGAAGCAGTCAAGCTCATAGGTAGCTGAACAGTTTGATACTTTGCCACAGCAAGCTACAGTGCTAAAATGAGCATTTCTAAAAACGTTTGTACATTTGATTTGCGACTCCGATTTGGGTAAAAATTTGCAGGTAGATAGAGTGAATCGTTCACTCTGAGTTTAAATAACATAGTCTCCCGAAATGTCCCAATTATGGAAAGTTCCTTTTTTGTTACCGCAAATCCGTAGTTTTGGTAACAAAAAAGGAAATTTCCATACAAACCAATTGGGACATTTTGAGAGACTATGTTATTACGGCTCAGTATCGTTCACTCTACATACCTGCAAATTTTTATCACAAATAGGAGTCGCAAATCAAATGTACAAACTTTATTTAGAAATGCTCAAATAGTTTTACATGTCCTCAAATACTAAGAGTAAAAAGAGAATGTCTTTACTTTGCTACTTTTTGAGCGCTCTTTGCCTGTAGTATCTACGGCTGACTAGTCTGGTTGACCGGGCAGGGGGTATAATTAATTTGTAATTTTCCCACTGGTACAGTAAATTCATATCCCAATAATAATGCCAATTATTATGCATTATAAATCAAGTAAGTATTTTGGAAACAATATATTTTTAGACACGAGTAATATTTACCTCGACGTTTCGGCAACATTACAGTGGCCGTGGTCACGGGTAGACTGAAGTGTGGGGTGACAAATAAAAATGACGAAGTGCGGGTAGTTCGAAGGACTCGCGCTGCTAGGCAGACTTGACACCCCACACTTCAGTCTACTCGTGACCACGGCCACTGTAATGTTGCCGAAACGTCGAGGTAAATATTACTCGAGTGTGTTAGCGTGATAAGTCCTGTGCGTGGTATTTTGATTAATTCCAGTTTCTTTTAATTATTTTGTTGCTCTATTCCTCTCATCTGTCCGAGCACGCGAGCAGGCTGCAATTACCAGGCCCATCACTGCCGTTCCGCCTGTGACAGTTGCAGTTCTACCATACAATAAAATAATTATTATAATGTATGTAATAAAGTTTATTATTTTTTCGAAAGAACAACTCCATTATTTACATCACTGGTCATATGGCACATGTGCCTCATGGACGCACCAGTAAAGCCACGCATCAAGGGTCAAGGAACCTGGTAACACCGAAACCACTCAATTATTCAAGTATTTATTTCGTTCATCTCTATCCACACAAGACAAGATAGATATACAATCGAACCAATCAAAAATATCACATATTATTACACGTCTTTCTAGGTCAGAATAAAAGTATGTGAAATATATTTTTGAAGCATTATATTATACTACACCTCGTTGTTTCGGGGGTCAATAGTTTGAGCGGCCCATTTAGTGAACGGCATGTCATCGTCTACTAAAAGTACAATTAATATGATATTGGAAAATTGGAATGGTAGGTGTCCGTTATCTCACTCCATATCTCGGTAATGCTGTATGCGGCATCCTATTAACGCCATAGCCCACTCCATGTGAATTACTGTCCGGATCTGGCAACTGTAGAGGCCTGTCCGCTAGCACATCCTTATAGTGTATTAGGGGATAGACCTCCAAAATTCTGCTCATCTCATCTATATTAGATATGTTGGCTGTGGTCCCATGCCTTTCAAATGACCGGGTCCAGATGGGTTCGTGATCGAAAATCTGAACCAGCTATTACAATAATAAGTAAAGACCTTTATTTCGGACAATATGGACAATATAATGTTTACATCGTAAAATCTGGGCAATATGGCCCAGATTTTACGATGTAAACATTTCAGTCAAGCATATTGAGTCATTTTGAAAATTGTCTATGTTCCGCTCTCATCGAGAGACGTCACACTCTTTCGGAACCAACCGCTCACCCAGACAAGAGTGTGACGTCTCTCGATGAGAGCGGAACATAGATGTCGCTAGTGCTGCTGCATAAGTAGCCTAGTAGAAATAAGCAACCTGAGATATGTATGCATAGGAAAAATTCGTGTCTAGATTCCTGTCCAGCGGTGGTGTAGGGGTTATAGCACGCAGCACGGATTGCTGAGGACCTGGGTTCGATTCCCAGCCCTGGTCTCTTTTTCTGGTTTTTCTGTGCATCCATGTCTCAGTTTGTATTTTCGATATGGTTTCACGGGATACCCGTAAAAGTAACAAATTTGGAGTTGAAATAAAAAATACAAAAAGACTCCAAAAAACCAATCATAGCCTATAATATAATGCAAACTCAAAATCAAACATTATTATGATGCCACTATAATGAAAGCAGTGACGCGAAAGATACAATTTGTAAGCGGAGATCTTATAAAACTAGCTACTAGCCGCGTGCACCTACCATGCAATAGTCCTAAAAATACAAAAGTCAAGGTACCAGAAGCTTAAAAATATATAATTTGTAATAATAGTTACACATAATTAAAAAAAAGTAAGCTCACAATAAAAATTTATCAATATATGAACTTATACAATTATTCTTCTGATTTTGGTTCTTGATTCTGGGTATCTGTATGCGATGTCATTTTACACGAGTTTCCTTTTCTTCTGTAAGGCAACCTGACAGTTCAATAGCAATGACACTCGAAAAAGAACGCCATACTACCTACTACAGTTATCGCGGCCGGCTCAGTCAAGAATGTATCTAAAGCTAGACATGAGCAAAGTCTAAACATGAGTGATATTAATCTCGATATCGATAGTCAATATTTAGTCATCCTGTGACATAGAGCATAACACTAACTCGGTTGTTAAAAAAAATGAACATATAATAATTCTACTATTTTTCTACTACAATGTTTATGTTTCACGCAGAAGAAGATTCAAAACTATCGCGAAAAGACTTGTGCTAGCACGTTACTAGTGACAAAACAATAAATAAGTTTCGGAATAAGATGTCAAGTAAACATCGATCTATGCGATCTCCAGGGTGAGACAGCTTCGAAGTTGAGTGTCATACTTCCTGGCGGTGACATGGTGTCGCATGGAATTCACTCAAATCAAAAAATGTAGGTACAGTCACCAGCATTAATATCTACCACAGCGGAGCGTGCAAAAATATCTGACAGGTCCTTCCGGCCCTAGAAATAGAGTCGTGTCAGATATTTATGCACGCTTATTGTGTCAGATATTGGTGCTGGTGACTGTACATGAAAAAATTTTTTAGCAAAAAATGGAACCGACTTTTATAACAAAAAAATTCAACTAGTTTGAAGTACTTTCTGGCGGACTTTTCAAATTTCTTGTAAATCAGAAAAAATGTACGAATTTGTACGCTATAGTTAAAAAAAAATGAACGTTCAAGTTCTAAAGCGCTTATACAAGGTGCCCATTGGGATTCCGACAGATTGGGATTCCGATTTTTTACTTATAAAAAATTCGACTGCTTCATAGTAAAATAGATAGCGCCCGCCAGAAAGTATCTTTATTACTACCGGTGTACTACTATTACGGGTAGTACTATTATTAGTAGTGATTAGTAGTACTATTATTACGGGTAGTATATTTTTTAAACTAGCGCACAAATTCGTAAATTCTTCGTACATTTTTTTGATGTGAGTTTGAATTCCATGTGACAATATGTCACCGCCAGGAAGTAAGACACGAAGTTGATTATGATATATACTTGTGTGGTACATACTATGAAATGAAATTTATATTTCTTCATAACTTAAACGTAACCGGCGATTTTTTGATTCACAAATCAGTCAATTTTGTTTTATTTCAGATATTTAAAAAAATGACAACTTGGGCAAAGTTATCTCAAAGGTCAAAGTTGTACGGTTTTATAGTACTTTATATATATGTACCCCTATTATCTCATCATCTGATATTACTGTAGTTTCATTCGACAAATAAAAACTTAAGATTGGTTTTTTGGAATCTTTTTGTATTTTTTATTTCAATTCCAAATTTTTACTTTTACGGTCATCCCGTAAAACCTAAATTGAAAATACAAACTGAAATATAGATGCACAGAAAAAACAGAAAAATAAGACCATCACTGGGAATCGAACCCAGGTCCTCGGTAATCCGTACCGCTTGCTATACCGCTACACCACTGATGGTCAAAAAATAAAAACTACATACCTGTTGGTATTCTTGTTTTTAGAAGCTCCACTAAAATTTCCACCCACGGAACGCTAAAAGAAAGATGCCTACGAAGACTTTATTTCGTTGTGTACATCATATTTATTTAGAACAAACTTTATAACACAGCGTTAATAAATAAATCAAACATAGTTAATCAGTCAGATATTACTTAATTTCTTGCATATCAACATTCAACGTTTCTTCTTTTCTTCACCTTGAATATTGCATGACAGCACCTAGGCTACTTCAGCAATATAATGATTCCAGGCAAAGTTATATGCAGTTAGTTAGCATTGAATCTGAAAGGAATTGTGTATTAATAAATACAGAAATAGTATTAGCAGACAGACTATAAAAGTGACCGATGCTTTTTAGTTACAGCATAAGGACGTAAATCAGACTATCAGTAGGTAAATCCCCTAATGTACCTACATACTGTTGCACGCAACTCTGTCAGCGTAGAATTCGTTTATAGCTATTCCGCGGGAATATTGCGATTAAAAAAAACTACCCTATGTTTTTCTACGGGACTCAAACTATCTGTATCCCAAATTTCATCCTAATCGGTTCAACGAATTAGACGTGAAAAGGTAATAAAGAAATAAACAAACAGACTAACAAACTTTCGCATTTATAATATGAGTGGGATTATTGTCTTATTTTAAGTCATCATCATCATCATCATCATCGGCCTATCTTAGCCCACTACTGGACATACACAATTGCACGCCACTGAGCACGACCCTCGGCCACTCTCATCCAGTTACTGTCAGCTACCCAGTGAAGATCATCGCTCCACCTAGTCTGAGGGCGTCCCTCGCCACGCTAGGCTTTTACTCGTTTACCTTAGCAGTTATCGGTTCTTCGGCTGATATGGCCGGCCCACTGCCACTTCAGTTTGCTTCAGTTTTAAGTAATCCTATAGAAATAGACGGACGGACAGCGTAATATCAAATTATCTGAACTAAGTCTTTGTGACAAAGTTTCTCCATGTCTTTCATTGAATAAAGTTAGAATTCGGCAGCGATGACATACGACCATCATCATCATCATCATCATCATCGTCATTAAGATCGGTTTGTGAACAATACTTATCTTTTTCAAAATATCCTGATATTGAATTTAGATTTTTGCTATTCCTTTCTGCCTGCATGTAAAATTTACAGAGATTAGTGATATGGAGATAGAGTTGTAAAATTAAATATATAACATTGAATACCCTGGGTATTAAAAATAAACTGGCCAAGTGCGAGTCGGATTCGCGCACGAAGTGTTCCGTACCATTATCTATACAACATTAGACATTAGAAAAAAAAACTTAAATATTTGTTTTATTCTGGTTTGAGTATTTGTTGTTATAGCGGCCACAGTAATACATAATCTGTAAAAATTTCAAGTGTCTAACTATTACGACTCAAGAGATAGAGCCCTGTGACAGACGGACGGACAGACAGACAGACAGACAGCGGAGTCTCAGAAATAGGGTTCCGTTGGCACTTTTTAGGTACGGAACCCTAAAAACTAAATAATAGTTACGAACCAGTAGAATTTTATGTAGGTACCTACATAATAAATCCCATTTTTTCCTTATCTTAAATTTCAGCTTTTTAGGATGAAAGGTTTGGTGTGTGCGTTGGTAAACAATAATTAAAAAAATAGGACAATGATGTAGTGTTCACTTCGAAACACAGACAGACAGACAGACGGACAGACAGATGGACAGATCAACAGACGGACGGACGGATGAGACGGATGTCACTCCTAACAGAGACAAATCTAACGATACCTCTTCTGATCTCTTTATCTCCTAACATGAGCTATTTCCCAAGACTCTGCTTCTAATTATCAATAAAATACTTATAAATTTTAAAGGTCGTAGTAAAATTTTCGACTAAAGTACAGTTGGTACAACTTTATTCACCATCACCATCATCATCATCTCAGCCGTAGGACGTCCACTGTTGGACATAGGCCTCCCACACAGACCTCCAGTTGCTTCAACTGGCAGCGGCCTGCATCCACCGCGAACCTGCGGCTTTAACCAGGTCATCATCTTGTTGGTGGAAGTCCTACGCTGCGCTTGCCGATCCGCGGCCTCCACTCGAGAACTTTTCGGCCCCAACGGCCATCCGCTCTCCGTGCTATATGGCCCGCCCATTGCCACTTCAACGAGCTGATTCGCTTGGCTATGTCGGTGACCCTTGTTCTTCTACGTATCTCCTCATTTCTGATTCGGTCCCGTAGAGAAACCCCAAGCATAGCTCTCTCCATAGCTCGCTGAGCAACTCTGAGCCTATTTATAAGGCCTAAAGTAAAGCACCACGTCTCGGATCCATATGTCATCACTGGACTAATGATGTAGTGTTCACTTCGAAACACAGACGGACAGACAGACGGACAGACAGATGGACGGATCGACAGACGGACGGACGGATGGGCCGACGGAAAGATACACAGACAGACTCACATACGCATAAAATTAACAACCTGTGTCACTCCTAACAAAGACTTATTTTCTTGTCTTGTTGTTGTTTGTTGTCTTACTTGTTAAGATGCATCAAGGCCTTGTTGCATAGCGTGCGAGAGAAATGACCATACATACGCTCCAAAACCATAACCCCTGCCGTTTCTCACACTTATAAATAAAATAAAAAATCTTGAATCACTTCATAATAGAGTACATACAGTACATACTCGTACATATGCAGACAGACGGTGGGAAGCGACTTACTTCTATGGAGTGAAAATGTTCACGACGCTACTAAGAGTTAGGGAAATTTGGTATGTTTTCGTAGTAGGTTGCTGCAGACCACAAGTTTGGTACACACGATAAGCCATACTTTGGCCACCCAGTAGGAATGAAATTTTTACAGCCCTGCCTCTGGTGTTCTTGTAACAAATATTAATGTTTCTGACAAAAATGATAAAATAAACATACCCGTGTATCCAATATCCAATACATAAATAGTTTAAGAGTTGCACTCTTGCTAATTTCCTCTCGTCCGCCAACTTTTTGACTTCTTGATTTGTGTTCAAACCATAATTATTCAAACATAATTGCTTTTGAATATCAATCTCATTGACTTGACGTTGTGACAAAAATGTATTATAATGACGTTTAAATTTTACTTATCTAGCCAGTTATATAATAAAAAAGGTACGAAAACTACTTCGATTGTGAAAACCTTTTTATTCACCGAGCCTAGATTTAGCGGCCGTAAAAATGCCGTGATATGTAGGAATTTATTTGAGCCTCACTGTAAAACTTGATATTAATACATACACATGCAATGTATGTTGAATGTAGACCTTATTTTTTAACTAATTAGTTTAGTGATTACACCTAGCACCTTTTATTGTGAGAATAAATATGCTTTATATAAATTAGTGGCGCTACTGTCTACGTAAGAATAAATAACTAATATCTGTTCAGAATTTGTAAGTTGAATTTAAACCACTTGTCCTAGATCGAAGCACCGCATTATAATGTATGTAAAGTATGCAATGTTATAATTTTTGCCGAGGACTGGGTCTGTTACTTAAATAATTATTATTTTAAATGACAATTTTAAAAGTAACTTACCTATTTTTCGTCTTACTTACAGTTTGTGTCCTTGCATTAATCAGAAATAATAGTTTAGGCGTTTCAACTTCCGAAAATAACAGATTTAAAAACAAAAAAAGTAAATACTAGACTCAGAAACTTGAACTTGATCTCTCAGTGATTTCATGCTTTCTTCATTTAGTTGTCGTAATCCCAAAGGTGATGGTCACGTGACCACACGAAATAGTCGATACCTGATTGTGACAACGCACCCATATAAAATGTCACTACATGTTCGCTGCGAACACTGTCAGTTGTACTCATACAATGGTAAAATGCATCAAAATTTACTGCATCACGCTGCACTTTTGATGCAATAAAGTTACTTTTTTTTGGATTTTGCTTGAAGAGCATATCCATAAATTACTATTCTCAAAAAATCCTCTAAAAACATGTCCGTGGAAGCTATGCGGGGTGTCCGTAGGTTTGTATGGAAGAGCAACCCCTAAATGTGTTTTTTAATGAGTAATTCTGTATGTACATTACACTGCTTTATTTCAAGTGAAGCAAAGCTCAATCAGTCACCAGTGAAAGGAAAATCCCGAGTCAAGTCAGTAGAGGGAGGGACCTACACAGCTAGAGCATTGGACGCGCGTGGTCTTACTGTAATCAAACTGTTAGGAAACGTCACTGTTACAGCATTAATTGGTTAGAACTACGGTAGAACTGCGCTTTGATTCAACTTCTATGGAGTTTCAAACTGACCCTAGGTTTAACCTAGCGAGTAAGCGCGAAACGAAGTGTCTCCGCTTCACCTTGGGCAAAATGGTTTTGTTACTTCCGATGTCTGTTCTCTTTATAGTTTGCATTACTCAACTGATTTTTGTGACATTTTGTATTTCATGATTATTTGTGTTAAAAATATTCAGAAGCCAAATAAAATGAACTGAAACAATTACCTGTGCTCACCCGCGACCTTATGAAGCTACGTCTGTGTAACAAATGTGTGTTCATGCAGCTCCTCCACCTCCTCACCTTAAGAACACACATAAATCACACAATCCTTCCTATTACAACCACCACCTTACACTGCCACATTTGAACTCAACCAGAGTTCATCCTCAGAGCAACACAACCACTCACCATGCTACCAGGTGGTGTACATATTAACCAACACAGTACAGTCGAGTTCATAAACTTGCGAACAAACCATTTAATCAAAAATATCTGAACACGACTCTATTGTTAACGGCGTAGAAGCGTGTTCAGATATTTTTGATCAAATGTTTGCTCACAAGTTTATTAACTCGTCTATAGGTGCAATTATTAATAACTTTAATTACAATTTGTATTTGTTATCGGTCCATTAACTAAAATAAATTCGTATTGGCTCGAGGTATAATTTTCACTTCAATTATAATCTCTAAGAAACAGATTTCTTAAAACCTTGAGCCGAAATTTGCTGGAGCAGTATTTGTATTATTATCTTTTACACTGAGCCACGTCAATTCTCCCTTTGTCTATTGGTTTTAATTTTTTTATTTTTATTTTCTTTCTCCGTCTGACTGGGGCAAAGGAACTGGCTCATGCATACATGTTTATTTAACGTTTGGGCTCCACAGAAAACCAGCGTTACTGCACATAATGTGCGGCAACACATGCTGAGTGGAGACCCTTTTTGGTATCCTGCCGTGTCACCTAGTAACATAGTTTTAGTGCTAGTGCTAGTCTTAGATTTAGGTGGTACTTTTTGGAGCCAAAATAAACTTTTCTGTCTTTCTTTCTTTCTAAATAGCTTTTAAAAAGCCAGTGTAACGAAAAACATTCCTCGTGTTGGTTGATCTCCCATTCCCAACCGACCGGCGGACTCTCGGGTTACGCAAGGGATCACAAACTAAATTGCATCGTTTTGCATAGAGAGAATATCAGAAATCAAGCGTTTGTTGCGCGGAATTGAACCTAGGGAGTCCCGAATCGAGAGTAAATTAATAATCGTATTATTTTTTCAGTGGAATGCAAATATTTGATGATTGCGTTTTGCGGCTGGCGAATGGTGATACGAGCGGCCATGGAAGGGCCATTATTCATTGCAGTGACACTTGGTATCAGATTCCTTATTGAATGAGCCGAGCGGGGATTTTTTTATTACAAGCTTTATGTGCTGTGAAAAGTAGTTAGTTTAAAATAAAATATTCTTGATTTGCTTGAGTAAGATATCATAAGGAGCAAATTAAAATTATCCGATTTATTTGTAACACAGTCTTCCGCGAAATAACGCCTGAATCTATAAAGTTTATTTAGGTTGCCCTGTTTTTTTGGGCTCCAAAAAGCTGGGTGCAAATTAATTTTGATAGACTTTTAGTGATTGGAGTGATGTGGAATTTGCCATACTTTAGTAAGTTCGGAGCCAAAACATTAATCAAACAATATGAGTAGTGACATCCAGATAGGATCGAATAACCTGGTAGTGAAATTCTGGTGGTCCGGCCAGGATCGTCTTCGCAGGACGGAACTCCTCAACGGTTAAAGGCATCGACTTGAAATTTGGTGCAGAAATGTAATTTGGATGACAATAAAACTACAAACAATAAGAATAGAATAGAACTGAATAGAAAACATTTATTCACATTCACAAAGACACACAAATACAACAAAACTAAAAAACAAAAATTAACAGCAAACACAAATAAAACAAAACAAAGAAAAAGAAATTCAAAAATTAAAATATATGATTCTGTGTGTCCCCGCAAAAGTGAAACAAAAAGTACAGTCGGCAAAAAAAGGTTGAATTAAAAATTATTTTTACCCACAAACGGATTTTTCCTTCTAGTGTATAAGTAGGTACAATGTATTACTGTATGAATTAGTAATATTGTGTTAATAACATAAAAACTTTTTATATTTGGCCGAACCTAATTAGATACTGGCCATCAAAAATGCTTGTAGTAATACTTTTTTAGAAAAAATTAAATGGGGTCTTTTCTGTCATAAGATTAGTTAACACCAATGAACACGCATTTTTATTTCACAAATTAATTTTAATGTTCTTATAAACAATATGTGTAAATAAATGCTTCCCTCTCTCGCTCAGTTTCTGTGTCCGAGCACTCGTCACACTGGTCTCTATTGTAAAAGTTTCATAATCGGCTTTTCTCGATTCCGCCCAGTGCTTGTGAAATATTTTGATTGGATTTCATGTCTATTATTTACTGTATGGGCATGCGTCGTGCGACGGAGTAAATGAGACGACGGTTTCGTTAAAAAAAGTACTTCCAGCATTTATTTAGTACAACACTTTTTTTACAAAAATATAAAACAAAGACGCCCTGTTGGGGCGTAGCTTTTTTATCCTTTTTTTATTTTAGCTGCATAATGGCCACGTTTTTATTTATCTTGTATAATCTTAAGCTAGACTGTAACGTCAAAGATCCTCTTGATACTAGCGCCATCTAGCGATATTTTTCCGTTAAAAATTCCTCATTGAGATCCTTTCCTCTTTTAAGGGTTCCGCAGTCAACTAGGAACTGGCACTGGGATATTTAACGGGAGTATCTTATATGTATAAGATAATATTATAAGCTTTATAGCTTATTATAGTGGTTAATAAAAAAAATACTGCTGTCTTTGCTAAGTGCTAGTGCAAAACTAGTCCTGTGATAGTATACGAAACTGTTTTTGATACATTGTGTTCAAAAGATGTTTAAGTTGTTGTAGTTGAATGTTTTTTTCTCACTTTTGGACAAAAATTGGCGAGTACGGAGCCCCGGAGGTGTCGGCCTGCGTGGATTGCACTAAATTATTCCTCCGAGGCAGGCGAGCGGTTTAATGAATTTTTAATCAAATTACCTCGCCGGCCCCGTGAGAAATTTTACGGGTAAATCTTTATGTTGCTATTGTAGTAATGTTGAATGATTGGCGCGGCGTTAACTGTTGTTGTCTTCTAGTTTTGTAATTTTTGTGATTTAGAAATATTTGTTAGAAGACAACTGCTAGAAAACTGTTGGTGTCTGTTTTAATATACAACAAATGTTCTTAGATCACAAAATGTACCTAAAGAGAGACAGAAAACTTTCATTGATATTACCAGAAATAAAATAAACAAATAGAAATACGTATCGCGGTCGCCAAAAATGGTCTCAAATGTGCAGTTGAGAGCTGAATATTTCTCGAATCGATCTATGAATTGAAACAATTTCCACAAACTGACAATATTTTTTTAAAGTCAACATCGACTACATGATTTTTATTTGCCATTTTGACAACCTCAAATAGCAGAAACAATTTAAAGAAGAGTTATGTATTATGTTAATATGTGAATGTTAAGCTGTGACAGAAATCTGTCCATATATTTGTCTTTATAAAAATTATACTGGGGGGGATGACTTTATCATCACACCTGTAAAGATAACATTTAAAAGTAAATTTGATACAATTTTAAACCAAGCATTACAAAATTACCGCTCTTATTTTTTGTGAAATATAGTAGAAAAATTGATTTGAGCGGCAGTATACTTATGCAAATACTGACGAATTTGACGTAACAACCACTTGGTACCTTGTGTTATAATTTAATACTTCATCATAATCATCAAATTAGCCGAAAGACGTCCAGTGCTCGAGAAAGGGAAGTCTTATACGAAAGAAAGAAAGAAAGATTTATTTTGGCTCCATAAGTACCACCACCTTACAATAATAAAATAGATAAGACTAAAACTAGCACTAAAACTAAGTTACTTGGTGACACGACAGGATACCAAAAAGGGTCTCCACTCAGCATGTGTTGCCGCACATTATGTGCAGTAACCCTGGTTTTCTGTGGAGCCCAAACGCAACGATTATGCTGTGCTGCCCGCATCCAGCTAGTTCCAGCAACCTGTTCTGGCCTTCCCACGCTACGTCTTCCGGCTCGCGGTCGCCACTCTATGTATTTATATTTACTTAAATGGCTATAATTTTTGTAAATAAAATTAAAGGCATTAATTTTCGAGACTTTCTTGCTCCCCAAATATTCAACACTCGGATTCAACCCTTTTGCTTCTGAATCACACGTATGAGAACTTGAAGAGTGCACATTATTTATACTCTAATATGCATGAAGACATGCGAGCTCTCACCAAAGAATTAGGGAGATAAAGTGCTGATATCTTGCAACAGGACTGCTGAATAGAGAGTTTAAGAATTCATGATGCTTAATGATTTTAAATGGTTAACATCAATCGTTTGGACAAGAGGAGAGGTCTAAGCTCTAATGATGTAAGGTGTGCTTTCAAAATGCGTCAGTATTTAAACTTTTTTATTTATTAGACAAAACTACAAGTAAAGAAAAAGTGGTCGTAATTGGGCTGGCTGTTTCCATCAAGACAAGTTGTCAATTTGATAATAAGCTACTCTGCCGGATGAAATGTTGCGGACGATACGATAAACATAGTTAAACACGTAATTGAAACTTTGAGGTAGTTAATGTTAACAATTATATTGCCGTCCGATCGGTAGGATAAAGGCAGTCAGACCATGTAGCCAGCGATCGTAAGTGGTTCTTCTAAATTGTCGGTTGAGTAACTGTAGTTAACCTTCATGACAACATTCTTGGGAAAATAGTGTGGAGGTTTCCCTTTGACGTGGCGGCCTAGTGTTTTGACCTATCGCCTCTCAAGCAGAGGATCGTGGGTTCAAACCTCAGCTCGCGCCTCTGAGTTTTCGAAATTCATATGCGAAATTACATTTGAAATTTACCACGATCTTTACTGTGAAGGAAAACATCTTGAGGGAACTTGTAAAAACCTGCGAAGCGATTCAATGGTGCGTGGGAAGTTACGAACCGAGTACCTACGGGACGGAGAAGTGGTAGTACTGACGAATTAAAATTGCAAAATTAAAAACTAAAAGGAAGAAAATAAGTCTACTTAGTGGTCCAGAACTCGGTCAAGTAGTTAATTTATAGTTCAACAGTCGTGACTCGAGTCGATTTTTGAGCTGGTCACTATTTGAACAGACCACTATACTTATTTTCTTTCTTTTAGTTTTTAAAGCAATTTAATGATTAGTTTATTTTATACTCTTTTGATCTCTGTGATAATGGTAGATTAAAAATATTACGACCCATAATATATATTTAGAATGGGCTAATTGTTAGCTTTTATGTGATACCAATATTGTTAAATACATTTTTTTTTTTATTCCTCTGCTATTTTTTTTCGCAGACGCGATATTCATATATTATATTATACCCTATATCACTTCGACAGTTATGACAAATCCAATGATACCTGATATGTTAAAATCCGTCAACCCGCTTAGGCTGCAGCGAGAACCAAAGAAATGGACAAAAGTACAAATCCATACATACATACGTTCGAAAAGCATAACCGTCCTTCGGGCAGTCGGTTAAAATCAACATCAATTGCCCCAGTGCCGCTTCATCTTATCGGCCTAAGAAAATCAAAATACTAAGATTTTCTTTTGGCCACGAAAATATTCCAGGGACTGTTTCGAATCAACTCTTTTGCTCCTAAATCACAAGCGCGGTAACTTGAAGACGAGTGCACATTATTTATACTCCAGTATGCATGAAGCAAGGCGAGCTCTCACCGAAGAATTAGGGAGAAAAGCAGCGAAACGAAACAAAAAATTGCCTGCGAAAGGTAAAAATAACAGTATCAGGGATATTTAAACCTACGTTTCAATAAATTACGATAGTTTAATCCCAAAATACATAAGATTTTGTTTGTTATTTGGTTACATTTGTCAGTTTGTCAGTATAACCTCAGGTATTAAGAAGAGGCCTACTATATTCAAGAGTGGACGTCCTGCGGCTGATATGATGATGATGATGATGACTATTAAAACCTGAATTTATTTGATTTCAAATGGCCTAAAGTGTATTTCCGAAGTGATGACAGCCCTACCACTAGATGGACTGACGACATCTTGAGAGTTGCGGGCAACCAGTGGATGCAAGTGGCGAGTTGTCGTTTGCTGTGGCGTACTAAGTTCTTTGTTCAGCAGTGTTTAAGTCTGTAATTTTACACAAATTCAACAGCTTCCTTCAAGGCCGTATAAACAGCTCTCCGAAACAAAGTTGCTGGGGGCCTACCACGCTCTCTTAATACGATTCAGTTTAGGCTCTAAACTGAACTGCATCGCTATTTCGTACCACGACGTTACTTTTGCTATTCAGTTCAAGCACGGTTCAGCGACAGCGATACAGATATTTTCATTCACTCACTTCAAGCGGTTTTCGTACCATGACGCTTAACTTGAGTGGGAATTGAATCGCTTTAGTGTCAAATTTAGCGATTCAGTATGTTACTCATTCTGTCAATTCTTTTGGTATTTTAAGTGTTTTACCTGGAATATTTTTAAATTTCAAGAACTTTTAAACTTTTATTCAAGTTTTATAACTTTTCATAGGTACTCACGGCATTGTGCTTCTTAACTCTGCATTGATAAAACTAATTTTTCAGTGAGAAAAGAGACTCGTGGATTAGTGACAGGACAGCGTAAATATTTTATTTGTAATCAACACAACGGTTGCTAAGAACACCGAATGACATAGAGTTATGGTTTTCCATAATAAAGAGGTTTTAGTATACAATATTTGGTTTGCATATAGCGGCATCCCTTTCGCGACTTAGCGTTTCAGTTTCGGACCAGAGACAATATCGGTCTTTCATTCACTTGTAAACCATTGAGACTCAGCTCTGAGAAATAAACGTCGTGGTACCAATTTCGACGATTCAGTTTAGGTGTCTAAATTGAACTGCTCTGCGTTTGGATCGTTTATGAAAAGATCATGGTAGGCCCCCTGGTTAGAAACGTTTCGGCAAACACTAGTGGCATAATGAGAACATTCTGTCTTCGAGGTTGTTGTTTGATCGGTCGTTTTAGTCGTGGTTCGGAACGAACACTACTTTAATCTATTTTAAGGGAACTACAAACCATTACTTTGCTCACCCCGAGCTTATGATAGCTATTTGCTATGCAACATAAATAAATAAATAAATAAATAAATATCACGGGACAATTCACACCAATTGACCTAATCCCAAAGTAAGCTTAGCAAAGCTTGTGTTATGGATACTAAGCAACGAATAAAAATATGATTATATAGATAGATACATACTTAAATACATATTGAACACCCAAGACCCGAGAAGAAACATTCGTATTTTTCATACAAATATCTGCCTCGACACGGGAATCGAACCCGGGTCCTCAAGCTTCGTAGTCAGGTTCTCTAACCACTAGGCCATCTGGTCGTCTGGTCGTCGTAGGTATATAGATGCAACAAACCATTCATACAAATTATTCATACGCACACACACATCATTCATACCCAACTATCTCCACGTCACTCCAACCATCACCACCACCACCACGACAACGTGTTTTGAACTCAACCACGGATGATCCTCAGCGCAACACAACCATTCACTATGCTACCAAATGTTAGATTTCATAGCATAGTCGTGTTGCCCTGAAGATGAACTTTGTTTGAGCCATGCCAAAAAGTGTCGCACGACGTCCATCCCCACCATCCCACCATCTTCTTTGTACCGTGTTTGAGCAAATAAATGACTGATTACTGATTACTGACGTGAAATTTGACGGCATTCAATGCGCATGCACATAACTCACAATGTATATAAAAAAACCGGTCAAGAGCGTGTTGGACACGCCCGAAATAGGGTTCCGTAGCCATTACCAAAAAAAAAGTAATATTTTTCTAAGGATTTCGTATTTTGTACGGAATATTCCAAGTTTAGGTATATTTTATACCTTAGGCTGCTATTTACTCTTAAACTACTAATCATTCTCGAGAAAACTTAACCGTTATAGTTTTCCTTGTAAGTTTGACATACTGAACTTTTTTCCAACTTTTCCACCAACCGGTTTAGATTTTAGAGGGGGGGGGGGGACGCTCGATTTTAATGAAAATTTGCACTTTAAAGTTGAATATTTCGCAAACAAATCACTAAATCGAAAAATCGTTTTAGAAACCCTGTAATGGTTAAAAGACCTATCCAACCATACCCCACACTACAAGATTGGTTGAGAAAAAAAATCACCCCCACTTTAGGTCTGTGCAGGAGGTACCCTAAAAAAAATCAATAGCGTAGCACAATAATAAATGTGAAGTACGGAACCTCTCCTGCTCGTGCCCGACTCGCACTTGACCGGCTTTTCCTATTATGATCGCCAGGGATTTCCTCGAGACAAATTAAAGCTTAGTTTGGTCTGGCATGACGGTATTAATGTGGACATGATTTTTCTCTGGAATCAAAAGTTGATTAAAGAAAGATTCCTTTAGAAGTATTATTTGTGCATTAACTGAATGTTTTGTTGAACTTGTTTTCTGCG
This sequence comes from Choristoneura fumiferana, assembly GCF_025370935.1. Lineage (NCBI taxonomy): Eukaryota > Metazoa > Arthropoda > Insecta > Lepidoptera > Tortricidae > Choristoneura > Choristoneura fumiferana. The sequence goes on from NC_133481.1 coordinate 2,272,048, forward strand.
AGATATCGATAAGCAGCGCCTGATTAAAAAAAAACATTATTTATTATTTGAACTTTGATCAATCAATGAATTTTTCATTTTCAACATGAAGGGATGACGTTTTAAAATACCACAAACGGTTTACACAAACGGCCGGTGTGATGGGGTGACAAATAAAAAAAATATAATAAAAAATTGAACCGACTACAAAAAACCATGAAAATAAGTTTCTACCAGTCTGAAGTCGGTCGGTGCCTCAGCACGAGCCAGCAGGAATGGACCTCTCATCCACCTCACCTACGCACTTTATATTGGACTTCAATCACTCCTGCTGGCTCGTGCTGAGGCACCGACCAAATTCAGACTGGTAGAAAAATATTTTCATGGTTTTTGTAGTCGGTTAAATTTTTTGTTATATTTTTTTTTTACGCTTATTAGTGTAAATAATCTAAGATTTAATAGTTAAATATCAAATGCTCGTCACCTTTTACGAGAGATTGCTTTTTCCGATGCAGAGACGTTCATTGTTGAGGAGTCCTGGTGCTACACCCGTTTTAACATATGCATTACGAGGAGCATAAATTGCTTAGCAACTGTGTCAATTGAGTAGTAATCGAAAATCGAAAAAAAATTGGATTCTTTTATATACATATTCTAAGTAGTAGATAGATACGTATACAGAAAGAATTTCAGACTGAGAAATTTTTCACAGAGAGCTATAAACGATTTTCATATTTAGGTAATAATACCTAACTTCTCGTAGAAAAAGTTGTTGGCTTATTGTATAATTTATAATGTATATTACCTATTTTCATCATGTGCCCAGTTTCATAGGCGGGAGAATTAATCGGGTTACAAAACCTTCATTGGTAAGAGTAAAAGCACAAGACCGGTCTGAATGGAGAGCCCTTCGGCTGACATGATTATGGTGATGATGTTTAATGGATGAAAAGTATTTTATGTCAAATTTAGCCTATAAGTAGGTGTTTGAATGTATGCTTAATCTGTCACGCCAAAAAAGGATAGAATTTCGGCGTACTTAACTGACTGACTGACTGATTGGTTGTAGACTACCACAGATATAGATTACACTAGATTACGCAAATGCAGGTGGTAGAACCTTGTGCAAGGTCCGCCCGGATTGCTACCACCATCTTGCTCGCTTATCCTGCCGTGAAGCAACAGTGCTTGCACTGTTGTGTTTTGGCGTGGAGAGTAAGACAGCCGGTGAAATTACTGGCACGTGAGGTATCCCATCTTAGACCTCTAGGTTGGCAACGCGTCTGCAATACCTCTGGTGTTACAGATGTTAATGGGCGGTGGTGATCTCTTACCATCAGGAGACCCACTTGCTCGTTTGCGATCCAGTTGAATAAAAAAAAATGCATCTACTTCGCGTGTCCGAACCCCGACCAAACGTTGGGGTTGGCCCCATACAAAGGCTGACCGCTAAATGACTAATCATGACTAGTGACTGACTCGAGCCCCACGGTGCGGGCGGGCGGCACATTTAAATCGATTTTGCGCGGACATCGGGGAATTCACATCGCTAATTCGCTCTTAAGACGTCACAGTAGATATAAAAAAGTGACACGGTTAGTTTCCATACTGATTGAGGTGTTTGCGTTATCTAGTGAAATCTATATCTGTGTAGACTACACAATATCTGATAATCTATCTGTCGGCTAAATACACGGACAAAATCTTGGCCAAAACCTTGTATTTAATAAAGAGTTCAGTTACAATTTACTCAATTCCCAAAGCAGCACCAACAGTAAATTCACAATTTAATTATTAAAAACAACTCTCTTCGGTAATTAATTATACTAACGCAACGTAAAAGCGGCCATTGAAAAAAGGGCTCGGATCACCTTTTTATAGAGCCATAATCGCGGGCATTAGGGTCACTCCGGAGTGAACCTTTCATAGTTATATCCCAGATAATATTTGGAGCCGTTACGCTAAAATAAAAATAAACATAAAAGTTGATGTACAAAATCATAGCGGCGGTCGTAAAATGAGTGTATTTACCGAGTTACGGGTATATTATTAAATCAAACTTGCTTTAGTTGTAATTTTATTACGCGACAGCTTTTTAAGAGAATCCTATTGTTTATATTTCTTAATTATTCATTAGTCTGTTCATATTTATTAATTTCTGAGTAATTGGTTGTCTAGAAGAAATAGCTTTTTAGCTATAAGACTGCCTATTGTTTACCTGATTTTTTTATTTTTGTAATGTCACTGTACTGCTTTTGGTGATCAATAAAGAATATTTTGTATTGTATTGTATTATTCACTTTAAAATTATTACATCATCATCTCTAGTTTACAAATGTCCAAGTACTGGGCGAAGACCGCGTCTCAGTGTGAGGGAGCTATTTAGGTGTTTTTCTTGTCAATAAATGATCTAAATTCAAGTTATTTGAAAATGTTATATAAAGAAAGTAGGTCAATTTTGCGAGTAGAATAGAATCTTGAATTAAAAGCCCCAAGGTCAGCCGTTCTTTTCAGTGTGAAGAAACGTCTCGCCCCTGCCTGGCGTGATAGAGCCAGCATTTTGATGCGAGAGCACGCGCCTACAGCGCTATATTTTACGCTTAAATTCTTTCTGACATTAGGTACTTATTCTTGTAAAATTCTAAATCCTCAATTCCTTATTGTTTTTGGCGATTTTTACTCAGCGGCACAAAATTTGGCCCACTCTTTTTACAAATTTACCTATTACTGCATACATTTGAGGGCCATATTTTTTGCCACTCAGTAGGTAAATATAACTCCAAAAAATAAATAACCTCAATTCCATACTCGAGTTCCTGCACAAAAATTACACTGACAATAAATAATAATTCCAAGTGAAAAGACACATCGCGTCCCCGCAGCCGATTCGATTCCGCTGGCGGGTAGCGTTAGACGTTGCATTTATTTTGAGAATATTGTCGGTCTCAAATGGAACGCGACGCGCTCAGATTTATTCCAATCTATTGCATTGTAACTTTTATTCCGTGTATTTTTACCTGACTTTTCTTATATGGACAGATCGGGTCCTCAGTATAAAACGTACGATTTGGTTGCGTGAAAAATGAATTATCATCATCGTCCAGCCTATATACGTCCCACTGCTGGGCACAGGCCTCTTCTCAGAACCAGAGGGCTTGGGCCGTGGTGCCCAGTGCGGATTGGGAATTTCACACACTCTATTGAATTGCTTTGCAGGGTTGTGCAGGTTTCCTCACGATGTTTTCCTACGCCGTAAAGCTCGTGGTAAATTTCAAATGTAATTTCACACGTGAATTCCAAAAAACTCAGAGGTGCGCGCCGGGGTTTGAACCCACCATCCTGTGCTTGAGAGGCCATAGGTCAAACCACTAGGCCACCATGGCTTAAAAAAATAATGAATAGGTACATAGCTTATTATTAACAGAAAACTTATTTTTAATTATTATTTATTTATTTTATATTTATTTACTTGTATTGTCACCCAAACTACATTTGCATACCAAATTTCAAATCGATTCTATTAACCGTTGAAGAGTTCCGTCCTGTGGAGACGATCCTAGCCGGACTACCAGGATGTCACTACCATATTATTATTATTGTATTGTCACGCAATTTACATAAGCATACCAAATTTCAAGTCAATCCACCTACTGAAAGTTGTTCAAATTTAACTTGCAAGATTTGATTACAGAAAGACAGACAGACAGACAACGGGACAGGTGAAACTAAAAAAAAGCTTGTAAAAATACGATCCAATTACTCTTTATTCACTTGTAGGACGTTCACTTTTGGAGCCCTATTACTCAAATACCTACAGTTGCTTCGATTGGAAGCCACCTGCATCCACTGTGAATCCTCAGCTTTGACCAGGTCATCCATCCATCTCGTTGGTGATTGTCCTGCGCTTGGCGATCTGCTGTCTCCATTCGAGCATTTTTCAATCCCAACGACCATCTGTTCTCAGTGCTATACTGTTTGCCTATTTTATTTCTTGTATTTAAAACCATTTATATGACCCCAACGGCAAAAACGGAACCCTCATAGTTTCGCCATGTCTGTCTGTCTGTCCGTCCGTCCGCGGCTTTGCTCAGGGACTATCAATGCTAGAAAGCTGTAATTTTCCACGGATATATTATGTAAACTATGCCGACAAAATGGTACAATAAAAATTTTTTGGGGTAGTTACCTCCCATATGCATAAAGTGGGGGTGATTTTTTTTTCTCATCCAACCCTACAGTGTGGAGTATCGTTGGATAGGTCTTTTAAAACAATTAGGGGTTTGCTAAGACGATTTTTTTTGCGAAATGTTCAACTTTAAAGTGCAAATTTTCACTAAAATCGAGGGTCCCCCCCTCTAAAATCTAAACCGGTAAGTGGAAAATTTTTGGAAAAAATCAGGATGGTAGTAAGTATATCAAACTTTCAAGGAAAACTATAACGGCTAAGTTTGCTTCAGAATTATTAGTAGTTTAACTCTTAAATAGCCGCCTAAGGTATAAAATATACCTAAACATGGAAGATTTCGTATAAAATACGAAATCCTTTGAAAAAAATTACTTAATTTTTTCGTAATGGCTACGGAACCCTATTTTGGGCGTGTCCGACACGCTTTTGGCCGGTTTTTTAGGAGAGGGGCCTCTATTACTACTGTTATATTGATGTACGAGTATAGATACGTGCAAATTTCTCTCGGTACGCGAGTCCGGTTCGAAATCGGTATATTGTATTTCAGAGTTGTTTCTTGGAATTATTGTCTTACTAGCCATTTGCCGCAAATTCCGGTAAAAAAACTATTCTGTGTCCTCCCTCGGGATGTAAACTATCTGTGTACCGAATTTCATCTCAATCGATTCAGTGGCTAAGACGTGATAAAGTAACAAATAAACAAACAGATTTTTTATTTATTTATGACGGTGGAAGCAGTCTACACTTCCACTGAACGTAGATAATTTATTTATTTATTTATGTATTTGGGCACAAACGGTACTATAAAAAACTTACATTATAAACAAAGACATCTAACATTGACCAACAAAGTTGCAACAGGTTATTAGTTAATAGTTAGTGTTTAGTTTTGTAACCAAGGGACCCCATACATCCCTGTATTATTATTATTATTTTCTGTTGAAAAAATGACTTTCTGCCAAGTTTCTTGCGGCGCATTCTTCTTGGCAATGATGGTCATTCCGAAAGCGCTGGTAGTTTAAAAAATGACGTGTAAAAGTGCCCATTGCGGCCTATTTACTGAATAAATGATTTGAATTTGAATTTGAATTAGACTAACAAACTTTCCCATTTATACTCGTAATATTAGTGGGATGGTGTCAATTGAACCAAATCGGTTAAATTCTCTATTACATCAACATACCTACATGATTGCCCTATACATCGGTCGACATTAAAATACACGAAGTTTCGGCGCACGCCGTAAGGTCGTATGCGCCACTGACAATATTAGTACAGGATCCATCAATTATCGATGCTAAGTGATGCTTAAAATTGCGGATAAGGCATGGGTTAGGACAGAGAAATTATAATTTTAGTAACCACTAGTGGCGTGGAGTCAAAATTATCGTTAGGCAACTGGAAGAATTATAAAAATGTGCGAAAGGTAGCATTTAGTGTATATGACGGCGGCCGATCGTAACATCTGCGAGATCACGAAATTCCTAGGTATATTGTGAAATGGTGTCATTTCATGAATTGGCTGAGGGACTATTGGCTAAACTCACCTTTTAACGATGTGTCTAGTGACGTTTAGGCAAATCATGAAATTCCTAGGCATATCATGAAACGCCGCCATATCGGTTCTGGCACTTGCCTAGCCGCTGCCATGGCACGCTCGCTTAGCTCGGCTCGTGCGTTATGCTCACAATTCATACTAACCACTCTTCACTTCGCTCGTCGTACCTAAATTTTTCTTTTTTTCGGCATAATAATATCACGATGCGCCATGTATGCGCCAGGAATATCGAAGAATGCGTTGCTCTGTCGGCGGCCGATCGTAAAATCCGCCAGATCACGAAATTCCTGGGCATATCGTGAAACGCCGCCATTTCATGATATGCCTAAACGTTGGCCAGGCATATCACGATGTGCCTGAGAAATAATACGGCAGATCTTTAGAGCAACGCATTCGTCGATATTCCTAGCTCTATACCGGGCACATCGTAAAATAGTTTCTTATTTGGCCACTGGTGGGCGTTGCGTATGCAATGGCGGCCGTGCCCAGCTGACCGGCCGTGTTTGTTTAGCGCGTGAAAAATGTCGGCGTCGCAACAAAATGATCTTTAAACCGAAAATAGTGATTGAATTCAAAATAGAAGTGCAAAAGAAGGTTTTGAACATCAGCTCCGTTCTTTTTATGTGAAAAAACCATGGAGGTCTGCCCGTATTTTAGAGGTTAGTATTTTGTTGGTAAATAAAGTATTCACTAGTTGTTATTATTTATACAGAGAAATTTAGGTACGACGAGCGAAGCGAGGAGTGGTTAGTATTAATTGTGATCATGACGACGAGCCGAGCGAGCGAAGCGAGCGTGCCGCGGCAGCGGCCGGCGAAGTGCCAGAACCGATATGGCGGCGTTTCATGATATGCCTAGGAATTTCATGATCTGCCTAAACGTCACTAGGCAAATCGCTAAGCGGTGAGTTATGAACGATATGGCGGATGTCCCTTAGCCAATTCATGAAATGGCGGCATTTCACGATATGCCTAGGAATTTCGTGATCTGGCGGATTTTACGATCGGCCGCCGACAGCTCTAATCGATGATGCCTGGCCAACTTTTAGGCATATCATGAAACGGTGCCTAGGAATTTCGGGATCTGGCGGATTTTACGATCGGCCGCCGACATAGTTAAATAAACTTCACTTTAATCTGGTGGAGCGTGTGGATGTAGTCTATGGTTTGAGCCTTTGCGGATTGCGATGCGAAATATCGATAGATGGCGTTAGTATCGTGAGGTTTTTTTAACGTTACGGTCTTGCTTGCAATTGGTTATAACTGAATGAGCCAATTGCAAGCAAGACGCCATCTATCGATATTTCGCCTGGCTTTCAGCCCTCATTCAATGATGTGTGTGAAGTTTCCAATCAGAACTGGGTCTGCGTAGGAACTACGGCACAAGCCCTCTCACTCTGACAGTAGGACGTTTACTTATAGGCTGGGATGATGACAATGATGAGTATACTTTGTTTCAAGAACAAAACTATTTGTGGATAGCAGCTCACTCTTCAACCTTGAGATTTTAAACCATACACCGTTGTATTATTATAGATGGATTCGTTACATATTGAACTCAAATATTTTCCAAAGAGACAACTCAAACTGGCCAGAAACATACCGGCACTTCTAAGTTTATACTTAATAATAATAAAACCACAGTACACGTCAGTTTTGATGATGATTCAATTTTAGTCCAATGACTATATGACATCAAACTTTCCGGTTCAAGCAACTATAAAATCTAACGCCACCCGACGTGACCCGAATTCGCTTGAAGTTGGTTCTAAAATTTAACGATTATGAAAACGTAATCGGTGAAGATAACGGAGTCGTGTGTAACGACCCTAATCCCCACGGCTGAGAATATGCAGAACAAGCTGTTAAACAAACAAACTAAAATAATATCCTGTTTGGCAATAGATCAATTTAGTTGTACCCCGAGTTGAATGGAAGTAGTGTACAATATCGGCTCGCATAATTGTTGAAAGTCATAATTTAATGTTTGTCATAACCTTTTTTGTTGAATCCATTATTTTTTGTTATAAAATAAATCCAACCTAGCCTAGTATAGACTTTTACAGATGACTATTTAAAAATTTCTGAAAAATCGATGGTTTCATAGAGAAAAAAAATATAACTAACAAAAATTATGACAAACACTACATTATGACTTTCAAAAATTATGTGACAAGATACGCACCCCATCTATACATTAAAAAGTTAAATTTATTAACTAACGATGCCCGCACCTTCTTTCGTGAGAAAGTTAATCGGTGTCCCGCGGGAATTATGCGATTTTTCAAAATGAAAACTATACTTCTTTTCTCTTCTTTTATCTTTAATTTTAAGACCAATACCAATGTACCTATGTTAAACGAATAAAATATTCTGATTCTGATTCTGGACCTCAATTATCTCGAAACAATTTTTTTTTTATGGTATAAGGGGCAAACGAGCAGGCGGATCGCCTGCGGAATTTAGATTTAAACCGGTACAGACGTTATTGCATGACAGGAAACAGACATCCAAAATCCTCTTTATATTTACTATCTGTGATAGGATAAAATAACAGCGGTGTGATGCCGCTACCATTTTGAAGACTTTTGGAGCTCATTCACAGTTTTCCAAATAATAGCTTTCATTAAAAAAAATGCTTCGACATTAATTAAAAACCACTTTATGTTTTTTCTCAAAACAACTCAAAGTATAACTGAGTTATCCAGATACTTATTTTAGTATGTAAGAAACTATGTCAACGAGTGGTTTTACATACGTTAAATGCGTAAAGCTATCATTGTTGCTTTTAACGCATAATAACAAGTGCATTTTTTTTTATTCGACTGGATGGCAAACGAGCAAGTGGGTCTCCTGATGGTAAGAGATCACCACCGCCCATAAACATCTGCAACACCAGGGGTATTTCAGATGCGTTGCCAACCTAGAGGCCTAAGATGGGATACCTCAAGTGCCAGTAATTTCACCGGCTGTCTTACTCTCCCAATGAACACAACAGTGCAAGCACTGCTGCTTCACGGCAGGATTAGCGAGCAAGATGGTGGTAGCAACCCGGGCGGACCTTGCACAAGGTCCTACCACCTGCATATGCGAGTAGGAACCGCTTTACTGTGCCGTATTATATTTTAAGTGACGCGTGTTTTGATACTTTACATACTTTAATGTACTGGTTTTGATACTTTGGTTTTACACACAAAAATACTACACAAAAATATTTTACAAATAGACAACACAAAGGATAGTGTGTCATTTAGGTTGGAAAATGGATATCTCAGCATAATGCCAAAACCAAGCCAAAACGTAATAATGCTGCTCCTAGTACAGCAATGTAGATCGTACAAGTTCAAAAAACGCGTCGTTTTACCCGCGAAGTTTACATTAAATATTTGACGACCGGATGGCCAATTGGTAAGAGAACCTGACTAGAAGGTTGAGGTTCCGGGTTCGATCCCCTGCCGGGGCAGATATGAATAATACGAATGTTTGTTCTCGGGTCTAGGATGTTTTGTAGTTATATCGTCACTACTTTTAAAAAAGCTCGTATCTCAAAGAATAAAAAAAATCTGAGTGAACTTTATGACCATTTTTTCAAGGATCAATTTTGTTGACATATTGATTTGAGATACGAGATTTTTTCAAAGTAGTGACGATATGTAAGTATGTTTATCCGTTATAGTGTCCATTGTACAAGCTTGCTTAGTTTGAGAGTAGGTCAATTGGTGTTAAGTGTCTCATGATATTTATTTATTTGTTATTATCTACTTGAGCCTATACGCTATAGGATGAGAGAAGAAAATGCGCTAACGAAGACAAAACGGCCTTAGGTCTGTGTTATTGATATTGTTAAGCCTTCTTGTTTATATTTTTTAATATTAAACACCCTGGCCATTTTTGATGTGTTGTATTTTGTATTTTGAATATTGTTCTGTTATTCTGCTTTGTCTATTGTCATACTTTCTGTCGTGTGTCGCTATACTGTTAACACAATATACTCGTTTTACCCCTGCTACTCTCGTTTCCTTCAATTGATATGTAACGCACGGCAACACTGACTTATTCAATTAAGATCTATCTGATCAAACCTTAAATCTTTCCGCACCAATCCAGCAAGCTATTCTGCACCATAACAACACAGTTAACGTAGATGTCCAAATCGTAACACGGTGGCTGTCGGAAATAACAAAGCTGGGATAATAAAGACAGGGCGACTTGCAGGCGATTGTGGAGTCATCGGCCCCATCCTCGAGATGTGCGCAGCGGGAGACGCTGCACAAGCGAGGAGAGGCAGCGGACAGTTTAGTTTAACAAACTGTCGAGACTTCTTACCTTTTGTAACCATCCTATTATAAACAAAGTTATACAATAAAGTTTATTTCTATTTCTATTTCTAACGCCCGATGCAAAAAAGGCTGTTTTAAGTTTGATGCCTATATTTGTCTGTTTTTAGCATCGTAGATCTCAAGCCGATGGAACGATTTCGATGTGTTTTTTTTTTATTTTCCTTGCGGAAGTTTTAGCTTAGTAACATTAAAATCGGTTCAGCGGTTTTTAAGATGACCTTTGCAATTACAGAGTGGGGGATTTTTTTACTTTTAATTTGGTAGGGTTATTCATTTGTTACATCTTTACGCGGCGTTAGGTGAGCTATTTTGATGTAGAATGTGAAGTTCTTTGTAGAGCATCGTCTTAGCACAAAAATAAAGATATGAATCAATCCGTTTCTACCAATTATTTTTTGTATATAGGTTGATCAACTATTTCTTGTTGTTATTCTGTCCCGTCAGCGAGGAGACAAAAGTAGTACAGTTTAATAGAAGAAATGTGCTGTCACAATATTCTACCAATTATTATAGAAAGGGCTTAAAACTACCACAAAAATGCAAGTTTAGAGAGAAACTCAGAACACCGTATCTATATACTTGTAGCAACGAGTGACAAGAAAAAGTTCATCGACCCATTTGTTCACATCCGAATGTATCTTTACAATCCCAATTAGCACTAAGCCCGCGCGTGGGAACTACTGTACGGACCAAGCCCTCTCATTCTGGGAAAAGGCTTGTGGCCTGCAGTGGGACGTATATAGGCCAAGACGATGACCTATGGTAATTCCTCGCTTAATTACTATTATACATTAACAAGTCTAATGAAATATGCCTAAGACTGTTTTATTATTATAGTTTTCTAATAGTCATTCATATGATAAGGCTACCAAAAGAGGCACCCAAGCGCGTTCTCGACAGAGCAGGCTACTTTATCAACAGAAAATTAGAAATACATCTGTTTACCCCGGTGCTGTGGTACTGGCAGAAGACACGTGCGAGTGAATTTCAAAAGTACAGAAAAAACTTTGCAGTAACACGAACTAAAAGCGTTTCCGCTTTCGCTTATGCATCGTACCCCGCTTCCGCTGCAGCGTTGTGTCGAAATCCCCGTGATAGTGCACGACCCTCACTACAGGGTCAGGAAAGTTACTCTGTGGACTTAATTTGTTTGTCTAATGAAAACTTATGTAGTTACCGTCCCAACTTAACCTGGATTTAATTTTCTTATTGTACTGTTAGACTGATTTCTTTGTTGCTTAGGTACTTGTTTTGTATGTACAGTCGAACAAATTTGGAACCTTTGTGCTACTTGTGTCATGTTGTTGAGCTGGGGCCGCTTCGCGATCTCGCATATGCATAATCATCATCATCATCATCCCAGCCTATATACGTCCACTGTGGGCCAGGCTCCTCTCAGATCAAGAGGGCTTGGGCCATAGTCCCACGCGGGCCCAGTGCGGATTGGAACTTCGCACGCACCATTGAATCGCTTCGCAGGTTTGTGCAGGTTTCCTCACGATGTTTTACATAATACTTGTTTTTATTTTAATATTATTGTTGTTTTTCTTTTATTTTTTAATGTATTTTAATTATGCTTTATGTAATGTGCGAGGTCCGAATAAAATATTTCTATTTCTATTTCTATGTTGACATCTCATACTTTTGTCAAGGAATTCATAATGAAATTGATTATTAAAAGGCTCCACCCTGGGTCATGATTCAATTTGTTCGACTGAACTTACCTACTATAGTCAATAAATTTTACTCCTGAGCTACCTTTCTTTTCTTAGCCTATCTTTGTTTCCACTTTAACCTCCACATGTTGAGAGATGTACGTCAAGATGAAGGTCTAGATAGATAGAGATGCTGACTTTATAAGACGAG
>NC_133481.1:2287772-2288321 GCF_025370935.1 Choristoneura fumiferana
AACCAAGTATAAAAACTAGTGATAATGTGTTTTATGTCATCCATCACCACTTGTTATTTCTTTTTTTTTATGTTATTTATTTTTCTGTATTTTATTTACTCTTTAACTTTACTAAAATAAATGTAAAATAGGTATTTAAAGTGGATCTTTGATGTTTTTTTTTACCAAGAATTCAAGAAGCCATGATAGCCTTAAGTACTATACTTTTCATTTGTCAATTAACTAACAACATATTTTCCGCTTAAAGGATAATTTTAAATTTATTGAATCAGGTGTTGCTTTGTTTGGTTTTAGTTTAAGTTTGTGAAACATTTCATTTTTGTTTCCAGGACGCCGTTGCCGAGGAAAACTGCACTCCGCCGGACAAGACGTCCAAACAGGTGCTGTCTGCAGACACACTCGCCAAAATGAATAGCATGATATTCAACGGAAAAGCGCCGGTAAGTGTTAAACCCACCCTCCACGAACTTTGCTCATCCGCGACCTTACGATAGTTGTCATTTCCGCCCCTCAAACTGGCCGGTAAAGAAGAGAAAAAGTATTCTTTTT
>NC_133481.1:2288421-2292692 GCF_025370935.1 Choristoneura fumiferana
GGTTATCAATGTTATTATATTAACACAAATATATACCTAATATTATTTGTTCATTATAGGTGCTCAGCAGTGATAAAGAACCGGCCAAATGCAACTTGGGCTCGCACACTGTGGTTTCCGTAGAAGTTAAAAAGCAAGCAAGAAACAATCAGTACTTTATATAGGAGGGGTGAAATCGATAGCGGTAAAAGTAGATAGCTGCTATTTCACATTTCTCCTATTACTGACTCGCTTCGATACGTTAGACAACACGCAAAGCCGCTTGTGTGCGTGCAAATGCGGCCGCGAAGTACGTCGTGTTATGTTGCCGTTGAGAAAAAAAGTAATCGAAGGTAATTAATGTAATATTTCTACTTATTTTATCTCGATAAATCACTTTCGGTTTAATAATATGCATAATAATGATTTTAAGTCGAAATAGTGACTATTTGCGTAATTATTTCTAATTTTATTTTTAATTCGACCGTTGAAACTATTGCGTATTTTTGCATTTGCAAAATCATGGCCATTGGATAGAAGCAAACGGTGAAATCAGGTATCCGGTTCCCCCCTCATTATTATGTTACCGATTTAAAATTCCTTTTAACAGACGAGTTTAAAATGCCGCGAAATTACTTCAAGCATAGATATGGTAATGGTATGCGAGCAACAGGGATCATCATCTTTTACTGGACAAACGCAGGATTCTGATCAATTAAACGACTCTAGCTAGACACAAAACACCATCACCTCAGCCGTCTTGTTCTAAACATCAAGATTAATTCATTGTCACACCAAAAGATATAATGCCCGTTCCTCACATTTTGGAGAGAAAAAGGAAGCCATCAGCTCGCCGGGGTAAAACTGCTATATTAACTGAGTCTTCTTACAAAAACGAATTATTATAGAATAAAACTAAAGCACCATAAACACCTTCACTCAAGGGAAAAGGAAGAGGAAAAAAATCAAAAGTTGGTAAAAATACACACCATCAGAAACATATAAAGAGAATGTAAATGAGAATGATACTGAATGTCTTATTTGTGTTGAAAAATATAGTCGTATAAAATCTACAGATGCCTGGATTCAATTTACGGTTTGTCTGAAATGGGCCCACGAAGGTTGCACCGGGCGCACTTCAAAGGATTTTTTTTTTATAAATTGTTCCATCTGTATGTGTTGTTTTTCGTATGTTTTGACTGTAAATAATTAGTATCGTTTCCACCCCACATTAAAATTATGGTATCTGTTTTACCTTACACAGGGGTAAAATCGGATTTACTAAATTTAAGCAAATGTTGATTGATCTCTAAGTAATAGCTTGATCTCGATAAGTTCGTGCCAAATGATAGACAATTACTAGTTGATTTTGATATTAGATATTATTGAAATATATCCTAGTGTTATATTAATTATGTTTTTTTCTTAACTATCCGGTGTTACCCCCTCCTCCCCTATTTCTATGATAATAAAGTTATTTTTTGTGTTTTACTAATTTTCGAATATTTCCTATCGTTTCGTTCCAGTAACTGTATCGCCTTCCTTATCATCATCCCAGCCTATATACGTCCCACTGCTGGGCACAGCCTCCTCTCAATCAAGAGGGCTTGGCCATAGTTCCCACGCGCCTTCCTTATACTTCTTGTTAAATTTCATAATTTGTCAAAAAGACAATAGATTTGATTCCCACTTATGAAACATTTATGAATGCGAAAACTTGGAACCTTATTTACGGTTGGAAGAAGCCTAAGCGTTTTATGTGAATTTTGAAGTGATAATTCCACGATTTCCCGAAGTCTCGATAAACCGGTAAAAGCATAACAAGGTGATAAGCTTTGTTTTCTTGAGTAGGAAACCCAAAAATGAGTAGAAGAATAATTATTATCATAATCTCAACTCTAGCCTTTAAACGTGCTATTGTTTGGTACAGTCCTCCCAGAATCCCTTATTCTGGAGGAGAGCTGTTTCTCAATGTTTCCATATAACTATCTCAGGTACAGCTAGATTTCGTAGCCTACTAGTATCGGAAATTAATGGTATCGAAAAATGACCAAACATGATATATAATGGTTAACATTTATTCATCCTAACGCCAGAATCCTTTATAAAAGACTTATTGTAATTTAAATCAAACTATCATAAATGACATAAAGTTTGATGTTCATAAATCAAAAATTTGACTTGGGCGTTAGGAGGTTATGACGTAGAAAAAGTCAACGCCACCAAAATTATAAGTTAGGGGTTTAATGAAGGTCAGTAATGAAGGGGCCGGCACGCCGGACTGATTGACGCAATGCCCCCGCCCGGGCGTCAATAAACCAAATGAGTATTTGTCCCTGATGAACGTGTACTGTACTATCCAGCCTTCTAATTGAAATGCAACTTACACGGTGAAAAAGACCGACAATGTGGGTGGTCGGTGTTACTTGGAAACATGCATCCGTTATCTAATCTAATCTCTGGGGGATTGTTTACGCGTGTTGCTGTTGCTGGAATGCAGTACCTATCGCCTCATAGCTAAACGGTTAGTACACATCCTGGTTTGTTTTTTATGCGTATCTTAAAAACGTGGTACACATTTCGCCTTTCGAAGCACGTGCTTGGTATCGTATTTGCCTAGCTGCATAGCTGTGCCGTCCCTCTCACTCGTATTAAATAATATAAGCGTCGCGGACGGTACGATACGAATTCCGATTTCGAATTTCGTAGTAACCCTGCTGTACACGTGCGTGGTGCAAGCTATGCGTGATGTCTTGGTTCTAAAAAAGTATGTTACCAAAGCGCACGTTTCAAAACGCTTGTGCGCTGCTTCAGCAAAAAGCTACATACATGCCAAACCATCAACTAACTACTTATATTTGTCGTGAATACAAATAATAGATAAGTAATATACAGGATTCACATTTTGATCGTCAGTATGGGGATATTTGAAACTATAAGACATATACAAAAATCTGTTCTTAACCCTTGAACGCTTTCATATTTAATAAAGTGATCATTCATATTATTCACTAAAAGAAATTATATCATCATATTTTCATTCATTAAAAACTATGTAAACTTATCATAAATGTTTTGAACATGAAACTACGTGAGACTCACTCATATTAAATATAATGACCGGATACTCACGTCTTAAATCGAGTTTAGTTCGACATGTATGTATGTATGTCGGATTAGCCCGAAACATGTCGAGCTAAACTCGATTTAAGACGTGAGTTATCCGGGTCATTATATTTATCATAAATGTATCATGAAAACCTTTTTTTTTGTCTAGTGAGGTATTTTCTAAAAGCCCTAACACTTGCCAAGTCCGGTCGCAATCCTGGCAAAGGTCAAAAATCCGGACATGTCAGGATGAAACTACGTATGGCAACCCTAGGGCAGCAAAGTGCGTGTTCTCTGCTCATTGAGCGGTGGAGACGCTGGCCGCACATGGTGACCTTGTAACACTACCATGGAGAATTGTACAGCGCCTCTACAAATAATTTACGCCGTCGCTATCGAGTACGGCACTGTAAACTCATGGTAGTGTACAGTGACCGTACTCGATAGCGACGCGTAAATTAATTATAGAGGCGATGTACGCCGTCGCTATCGAGTACGGTCACTGTAAACTCATGGTAGTGGTACTGCAACATAAAACACTCGCCCATCGCGCCTGCTCATGGCGTCCAGTTCGCTGCCTCGCACTTAGTCTCTAGTCGACCCTAAGACTAAGTACTACATAGTAAGAGTAAGGTATTAGACGTATTAGATGATACTATACCGGAACATATAATTACACGTTCAAGGTGCTTACCGATCCCACTTGTACTGATTGTTAGATTTTTTATAGGCATATCATCTGATAAACAATTGATTCGTAGAACCATTAGTTTCTGTTTCTAGCTAAATATAATTAATCATCGGACAGAAAATATTGTTTACTTTTACTTATTAATATTGCTAGACGTCATTAATATCTTCTCATTATAGTTAACTTTCCTCTACCTTCGAGTTCGCTCACTTGAGCCATTATCTTTGTATGGTATTCAGAGTATTCACTTAAATAATTAGGACAACAGTAGTCATTGGTTCTAAGAAAGGTGGCAATAACGACATCATAGTTGACCAGAGAGTGTTTTCCTATAATTTATACGATTTCTCGCGTCAAACATTAATTCAAGTCTAATGTTAACCAAATAATTTTCCTGTTTTATATCTAATATTTATTATATTCTAAACTTTAACCGCAGCTGGCGTACACAATCCGTAACCCAATTAAAATCGGGGATTGATCTTAGGGAAAA
>NC_133481.1:2295890-2313241 GCF_025370935.1 Choristoneura fumiferana
CCTCCTCAGCATGCGCGCAACGTGCGTGTGCATGTGGTCCATGTAGTCCGCAGCAGCGCGCGCACGGCGCGGCACATCAGTACGGGCACGACTCATTTACCGACCTTGGGCTTCATGACATAAAATGTGTACGCGCAATGACTCATTTACCGACACGGGTTTCATGACAAGCACATTAAGGTCGAGGGTTTTATTTGGGGGGTGCAACTAAGTGTCGCCTGCATGTTACGACACTGTTTACGAGCAAGTTGTGATGAAAATTTTGTTTATTTAATTCAGTTTATCAATTTTTGGAATCTGATTTCTGAAAACGCTTCACAAAGCCTATTTCTCCAAATGGTTTTCGATTTATTATATGTTGTCAAAAATTGGGACATCCCAAATAATAACAAAAAAAAAACGATACAAAAGCTGACTAAGTAAAAAGACTGCCAACAAAATAAACCTCAAACAAATTGCTCAATCGTTGAGAAACTTTCATAGCTTATTTAAAAAAATAGGAACACGAGAGCTCGTGAGTTTTTCCAAGTATAATTTATTTCCTGCTGTCTCAATAACTCAATCATTGGTCTAAATAAATTTGGCGCTAAAAAAAGCCTGTGTTCGGAGCTAAGCGCCAGCGGAAATGAGGCTAGAATTGAGACGTTCTAAGAGCACGCTTTGGATTAAGAGCAGTGGCGTGATGATCTGCTTTATTAATTTATGGGAATGGATTTATCTTCTTTATTGATTTATTTTTCTATTTTTGTATTTCTCTGTACTGCTTTTGGTGATCAATAAAGAATATTTGTATTGTATTGTATTGTATCTTACTACTTAATATTAAACAGATGAAAGTTACTTTTTCACGCTCAAAATAACGCCTGAAGCATGATTGCTTCAATACAAGTTAAATTACGTCTCGATTTACATAAATGTTAAATTATAATAATCAATATCGAAATCAACAATTGACCGAGTTTAACCCTGCTTGAGCAAAAAAACAGTAAGGTAGCACGAATTTTTACAGTTAAAACATTCAACGCAACAAGTAAAAATCACCTCGACGTTTCGACCACATTGCAGTGAAGTGTAAAGTATCACGTTTGCTTAGCAGCGTGAGTGTTTCGAACAACCCGCACTTGATCGCGACTTTTTGTCGTCAACCCATCACACCAACACACAACGTCCGACAGTCTCTCCGGAAATTCATCCCGACGCCGACATTTATTAAATAATCTTCGAGGTAATTCTTAGATACTCACAAAAGCTGTTGCCCACGACTCTGTCTGCGTAGAATTGGTTTATCACTATCCCGCGGGAACTGCAATTTACCGGGATAAAAACTATGTTACGTCCTTTCCCGAGACACAAATACGGTATTTGACTATTTTGTATATGTTTTATAAATTAAAACTACACAATGTCTGTCATCGAATAGAAAAACAATTTTTAAGCTACCTTTACAAATAACAAAGTTATAAAGGTTTGAAATTCAAGATTAGACAGAGAAAGACATACTGGAATGTGACGTCACACGCCAGTACCACCATACTTGCTGCATAGAGAAAAGCGTTTGAGAAAGAGACAGGTATATAGATTTTTCAAAAAATCACTATGAACCCAATTTTCAACCGATTTAAATTTTCTCTTCGCTAAACACTATCTGTTTATCTATATTTTCATAATAATATTAAGATATGGCTAAATCAGGAGTTGTCAAATACCGTATTATCTGTATACCAAATTTCAGCTACATCAGTTCATCAGTGTAGACGTAAAGAGGTGACAAACAAACAAACAGACTTACAAGCTTTCGCGTTTATAATATTAGTGCCCCAATGACCTTCGATCTGAATTCCTTAGTTTTCTAATATTTTTTGTAGCTTATTATATTAACAACAACGGCTTTAAGCAATATAGTATCCCATATTTACTTCAAAGTTCATTGTCTTCGAGATATTTGGTATCAAAGTTGAAAAATTTTAGGCCAAAAACTGGTTTTCTGGCTATAACTTTTGTGTTAATTAGTTTCAAATGAAAACCCTAGACACGTTTTTAGAGACGTCAAAGACGAACCCAAATATGTAGATTTCGTATATGTTAGATCTTTCACGTCACTAGAGATACGGAATAAGTGTTTTTTTAGACAATGTTTATAAAAACGATACAAAATTAAGTATTCATTTTTTTCAAAATCCGGTAGACACTAATAGAGATAAAAGATTGAAGAACCGGTAGCCGTTCTACTTATAATTCTATCTGTAGTGCAAAAGTAGGAGATACGATTCAAAACTTGTCAAAAATCGATGAAAACCTCGGGTAGCTCCTTAAACGTAATAAGCCCCGAGTGTCGTAATAGTTATGAGTGAATCACGAAAGTTTAAAACATGATGATAAACAAATTGCTAGGAAAACCGCTAACCGCTTATCTCTAGGCGTGTCCTTACCAGACATTTCCGACGTCAATCCACGCGGACGTCTGAAGGCAGCGTTTCCGTTTATCTAACGTTGACGTTTTTTAAACGTTCCTCTTTGAACGCATCTACATTTATTATGGCATAATACTTTTGACGGACGGATATATAAGATTGGTTTGTACAATCTTTTTGTATTTTTTATTATTTCAACTCCAAATTTTTGTTACTTTTACGGTCTACCCACATATCGAAAATATACAATCTGAAATATAGATGTACAGCTAAACCAGAAAACCTGAGGACCTAGCTCGGTTCGATTCCCATCGCTGGTCTTATTTTTCTTGTTTTTCTGTGCATCTATATTACAGTTTGTATTTTCGATATTCTGTAATAAACAAAATACAAACATTGGAACGTAGAACCTCCTCCTTTTTTGAAGTCGGTTAACTAGAACTCTTTAAACAAAAATAGGAAAAGATAAAAAAAAGCTACTGCCAAATTAAAAAAAAAGAAAAGAAGTCTTCTTGTGGTCTAGAATCTGTTAAACAGTAGAGACTAACTCAAAATCGTGACTCGTCGCTTTTAAAATATTGTTTAAATACGCCAAGATTCATCTCAATCGGTTTAGCCGTTATTGCCAGAAAAAAACATCCAAACACCTTCACTTTCTCATTTACATAGGCATCTAAAGTACTCTTTTCATAATATAGGTACCTAAACTGAATTTACTAGAGTACTTATTAAATACTATCCAAATAAATTATATAGTTATCTATATTTATAAGGGAGCTGCACTCCACAATGTAACGCGTAGCATAAGTAATGCAGGTTGTTTTTGCCCGTTATTGGATGTACTCTGTTTATGTTACCAACATATCAACTTTCTGCTATTTTCATGGTGTTATATATATATATATATATATATATATACAAGAAAGTGGTTCTCCTGATGGTAAAACATCACCATCGCCCATAGACACCTGCAACACCAAGGGGATTGCTGATGCGTTGCCAACCTAGAGGCCTAAGATGGGATACCTCAAGTGCCAGTAATATCACCGGCTGTCTTACTCTCCATGCCAAAACACAACAGTGCAAGCACTGCAGCTTCACGGCAGGATTAGCGAGCGAGATGGTGGTAGCAATCCGGGAGAACCTTGCACGAGGTCCTACCACCTGCAACGGCACCACGGCAAACCAATAAATAAAAATTAAATTAAAGTAAATAATATGTATTAGTAGGATTATCTGGCGCACAGACGTAGCTGACTATTACCTGTATTTATGAAGTCACAAGGTAATTAGTTTAGTTCATGTCTTAAAACTGACATCAAAATTAGGTTTATTAGAATGCACTAGAGCTAACAGCACTCCAAAAGGCTTTTCAATTATTAAGTAGCTTATTAAGTGCGACATTAAACATTAAGTGCATATTAATAATATTAATGGTATTTGATAAGTGTTCTAAGTAATTAAAGTCACCAAGTGATAAGCAGAAGCTACAGTATTTAGTGCCTAAAATTTATAACTTAGAATAATGTAACATCATTCAGTCATCATGATTATAGGTAACCAACTTTAGTAATGACCCGAGGACGTATTGCCTAACGTTTTTGATTTTCGAGATCACAATCAAATTACCGTTTTTGTACCATCAGCCAAATATGTGGTCTACCCTAAAGTTGGTAATCGTTTGCATGTCATAAAACAATAATGCCAATAGACGTGTCTGTCAACTTGAAAGTTCGACTTTAGCGACATAGGTATTCATTTGATAGGAACCTGTTTAAAAATTGATAGACCACTTATTTGGCTGATGGTACATAGTTCGCAGAATTGATTTGGGACTTAAGTAATTTTTAGGGTTCCGGAGCCAAAATGGCAAAAACGGAACCCTTATAGTTTCGTCAAGTCCGTCTGTCTGTCTGTCTGTCCGTCCGTATGTCACAGGCATTTTACTCGAAAACTACAAGATGTATATCAATAAAATTTGGAGTACAGATGTCTTGTCAAAGCCGTTATTTAGTTTTGTAGTTAAATTACAAAAATAAATATTTATAGGGTGGGCACTCCATACCTACACATAACAGAAATTGAAAAAAAAAAGTTTTTAACTCGCATCAACGTGTGGCACATAGTTCGACAGCTCTTTTGAAAAGATAGTAAGGTTTCTCAAAAACATTTTTGATTAAGTGAAGATTTCCGGAAATAATCGCTCCCAAAGTAGCAAAAATTGTGTCCCCCCCTCTATCTTGTAAACCGTTTGTCCAAAAAATATGCAAAAATATGGAAAGGTACGCTTAATAAATACTTCCAACGAAAATAGGTTTCAACATAATCGGATATACCGTTTTTGAGTTATTGCCGAAAAACTGCGCTTCTCAACAAAAGGACGTAAGTGCCGTGAAGATACGCTCTTTTTCTGATAATAGATTTTAAGAATGTAGTAAGTGTTTTAATTGTCTTATAACGCACATAATATTACTTGTTTTTTTTTTCGTAATGGGAACCCTATCTTGGGCGTATCCGACACGCTCTTGGCCGGTTTTTCGAATTTGGAACGCCAGGACTACTTCGAACAACAGGACTTCTTAAGTTTTTTAACCATACGACTAACGGCTTTATTTTTATGTACGACCTTTAAATGTCATTTTTCAAAGTACCCAAAGGTTCACAAACCGTAATAGAATGAATTCTATACATAACTAACTGTTGCTCGTGACGTCGTTTATAGATAATTTGTTTATAGCTTTGGAATTATGCAACTGACTTATTGCGTAACGTAACCGTATTTGTGTGATAGAGTAACAACAATTCAAACTTATTATTATAATGGACGCAGATTACACGCTGTAGCACGGAGCACGGATGGCCGCTGGGGCCGAAAAAGGGCAGTGCAGCGTAGGAGTCCACCAACCAGATGCATGGATGACCTGCTTCCAATCGAAGCAACGGGAGGTTCATGGGGGAGGTTTATGTCCAACAGTGGACGTCCTACGGCTAATATGATGATGATAAACAAATTTAGGATTCGCAACGGCGAAATAGCCTTGTATAAAAGCTAGTCATAATACAAATTGGACTTCAAAAGTGAGATAATAAACTGTTACGGTGTGCAAAAGCCAACTGAATCGTAAACAATCCCTACACGTCTCTCAAAATGAGATTCGCCCCTTCCACACTGCCGGTTTTTCACAAATACCCACCCGTGAAATCCCTTAATCTACGCATTTAAGAAACCGTATTATTAAATTAGTGATACCTTCTGACCATAGATATAGATTACACTAGATTACGCAAATGCATTTACTTCGCGTGTCCGAACCCCGACCAAACGTCGGGGTTGGCCCCATACAAAGACTGACCGTTAACTGACTAATCATGACTAGTGACTGACTCGATCGTGCCCCACGGCGCGGGCGGGCGGCGTATTTGAATTGATTTTGCGCGGACATCGGGGAATTCACATCGCTAATTCGCTCTTGAGACGTCACAGTAGATATAAAAAAGTGACACGGTTGGTTTTCATACAGATTGAGGTGTTTGCGTTATCTAGTGTAATCGATATCTGTGATTCAGACCCTTTACCTTTAGAGGTATTAAACGGTTTTTTATTTAAGACACTATACAGCCAAGTCATTATTTTATCTAGAATCCCCAAAAACAGCAAGCTTCATGACTTCCTTTTTTTCTGCTTCGGCTGCCAAGCCTCTTGGCCAAAAATAACCACCCTAAACAAAAGGAGGGGTGAGCGTCATAGATAACACGCATTGCAGATTGTGTTTGGCCTGGAGCCAGGAGGGACGGACTGACTTACAAAATGGGGGACTCCTTGATGTGATTAGATGTAACTTTGTTACTAAGTAGCCTACATTTAGTCTCATAGCTGAGAAGCTCTCAAGCAGAGGATAGCGGATTCAATCTCGGGCTCGCAACTCTTTTTCATATTTCATGAGCAAAGTTACATTCGAAATTTAACAGAGCTTTATGGTGAAGGAAAACATCTTGAGCTGAACAAACCTGCGAAGAAACTTAGTAGTGTGTGAAGTTCCTAATCCGCATTGGGCTCGCATGGAAACTAAACCCAAGCTATCCTGTTCTGACTGTAACTGTAAGTGTATAATGTTTTCCTTCATCGTAAAGCTTACGGTTGATTTAGAACAACTTAAAGCTGCAAATCCGGATTCGAACCCACGATCCTCTGCTTGAGAGGCCATACGTCAAAGTTCTAGACCACCGCAGCTATTACTGGAACACTGGAACGGCTGTTGATCTATAAATAACGATATTGCAATTACAATTAGGTTTATGGCCATCAAATTTTATGGTTACGTTCGTAAATCAGTAAACAGATTGTTAAGATCGAATTTGTGTTTATAACTACATGTTTTGTGACTAATAAATATATATCATGGGACACTTGACACCAATTGACCTAGTCCCAAACTAAGCAAAGCTTGTACAATGGATACTAGGGAACGAATAAACATACTTAGATAGATAAATACATACTTAAATACATATTAAACATCCAAGACCCGAGAACAAACATTCGTGCTATTCATACAAATATCTGCCCCGGCCGGGAATCGAACCCAGGACCCCAAGCTTCGTAGTCAGGTTCTCTTACCACTTAGCCATCCGGTCGTCATAATCATGATTAAACAAGACAAACAATAACAATGGAGCATACTTATTGTTATAATAATGTACATTTGACAATATAAGAGAATCTCTTCTCTCTTCTTAAATTTAAGTGCTTTGCTCTCGTCGGTGGAGTAATCACTACTCCGCACGGTCTTTGGCCAGCTGTTTGACTTCCTGATACGACACGACACCCACCCTTTCCTATACCTACCTATACCATTTCATTTTCAATATAAGAGGAATACTCAAGGTTTTTATAAAATAGGTAGAAAATAAAGCAAGCGAATTGAATATTGAATGATAGAAATCTTAGTCAATAAATATTTTATTGCTCGAAATAACGCTACAAATGGTATTAATTTAACTGTCAGTAGTTCATTACTTTACCAAAGTGGCATGCAATCAATTAGCTATTTAAATTAAGTGATTTTTACAAAATTCATTATTGTATCAAAAATTTAAGCTATTCTTTGTACTTGCTTGCTACGTTTTTAAGCTCAAATAGTTCTAATGCAAGATTAAATTAATTGAATTACAGAATATACATACCTACACCAGAGCTAAATGAAATGAAACGTAGCAAATCATGCTGTAAATGTTATAAGATATATGGAACGATAAAGTACATAGGTATATGGATAGGAAAAAGATAGATTATAAGAATAGCTACAACAAGCAAGCAGGAAGTAATTTTTTAACGTCAATACAAGAAAATATCACTATTAATGCTACGAAAAGCAACTTCAATGTATCTAAATCACACTGCAACAAGAACACCTATTTTCGTCTGTTACAAACAATACAATATGGCACTCCCAACGAACGGTAATCAATCATTCCAACCGTTCGCTCATTCCATTCGTTCGAGGTACGTTTGTTGCGAAGCAATATGGCCGTTGTAGAAGGAAGATTGTGAGAGGTTTATTTTATTGGATTAAACGCTTAGGGTAAAAAGGGTTTCGGATAAGTTTGAATCAATATTTCACGGGTATAATCCGAAAAGGGGCAGTAAATATGGAATGGTTACAAACCGGGGTGTTAATTTCTAACTTTTTTTTGCTGTATGTTTTTCGTATATTGTTGGAAACACGGCACTTGCATTTGATTGTCATCTGTGGCCTATGTAACAATCGAGTAAACTGAATCACGTAAGGGTGCTTTTCATAATCAATTCCGCTATAATGCGCTATAGTGCTAGGGCAGATGTATGGAATGTCAATATGACATCAAGAGCACAAAGGTTCCACCCTGTACACGATTCCATTTCCTCGGCTATACAGTCACTAGCACCAATATTTGATACAATAAGGCGTGCATAAATATCTGATACGACTCTATTTCTAGGGCTGTTACGACCGACGTGTCAGATATTTTTGTAGGCTCCACTGTTTCAGATATTGTTGCAAGTGCTCGTACGTCTTACTGTTCTACATAGGCGTAACTAGCGAACTGTGCACACGTTTTTGAGTAATAGATGACAAATACATTGAAAGGCTTACGATAAATTTCAAATGTAATTGTGCACAATATACATAAACTTTGAAAAAAGATATTCTCTTTCTGTTTTCAGTGATTAAATTGAAACCGTTATTTTTTTATTATAGTTGGCCAGGAATTCTTTAACAAACTCACCGAAGATATTCTTGAATATAACTATTACAGCACTCGGGACTTACCACGCTTAACAAAATGAGTTATACTATGTATTACCTCAACATTAAATAATTTCACGCACAACGTTTTAATGAATCATGAACAAATCCTGCAGACGATAAAATAGTGACAATTAAAACGCATCAATTTACTGGCTTGTTAAATTTTTAACAGATGAGATAGCGGGCAAAAGTTAGTTTCAAATAAAGGAACATTTAAATACAGCGTCGAATGGAAGGGTATTTTAACTTGATTTAACACGAGACTGCGACGCTTTGCTCGATTCTCGGAGCAAAATACAACAGTCGATTTAAATACTACGCTAGTCTTTTGGAGTTAAATACAGACTTTTGAAGCGTTTCGCAGATTTGGGAGTACAAATTGAAGGAGTAGCAGAATTTCAGTTTAATTTATTCGTTGTATTGAAGTAACAATGAATTCAAACAATCAATCAATTCGTTATAAGTTGCAAAAAGTGGCTTCGAAGCGGTGACGTTACGTGTGCTCTGCCTACCCCATTTGGGAATACAGGCGTGATGTTTGTGTATGTGTGTATTGAAGTATGGTAGCTAGTTTTTTTAACCTAGTGGTTTGACTTATTATTATTATGTATTTATAAGCTTATAGAGGTGTCCCACTGCTGGGCAAAGGCCTCCCCCCATGTCCTCCACTCGACCCGGTCTTGTGAGATCTCTTATATATGTATGTCTACCCGTTGTTTAGCACCCATAGAACAAACTATGCTCAGCTTGAGGCTGGTCAATTGGTGTAATTTGTGAGAAGATATTATTCTTAGTATTTAATTAATTGTTATATCATTATCGTCAAATTTCAGTTCAATTATTTGATGATCAATATTATTTTCCAGTGATTATAATTAATTTTTAGGAAGCCATTTCTATATTGTTTGGTGATTCAGTTTTAGTGACACATAGATCTATTATTTTGGATCCCAATATAATTATTTGATGATCAATATTATTTCCGAGTATTTTTTTAATAATATTTAAGTAACCGTTTTAATATTATTTGGTGAACTAAAATAATTTCCTTGCTCACCCGCGACCTTACGATAGCTAAGCTTATGCAAAATATGCGTGTTCATGCAGTTCCTCCACCTCCACACTGTAAGAACACACACAAATCAGACAAACCCATCTATCACCACACTACACTGACGCGTTTCGAACTCAACCAGAGCTCATCTTCAGAGTGAACACAACCGTACACCATGCTACCAGTTGTTAGACTAACGAACCACAACCACCGTTTTAATTTGTCACTGTACGTACCCCACGTACGTGTCCCCACGTACCCACATATGTTTTATGAAACAAAACAAAACTACCCACAAATTATTAATAAATTTTTTAACCGTCCTTCAAAACTCAAACACAGTACAGTGTGGAGGTGGAGGAACTGCATGAACACGCATGAACACGCATATTTTGCATAAGCTTAGCTATCTTAAGGTCGCGGGTGAGCAACGAAATTCTTTTAGTTCATTGATATGGACCTCCGCAAAGTAACGCCTAATTCAATAAATTATTTGGTGATTCAATTTAGGTGACAGATCTACTATTTTAGGAACAAATATTATTTATTAGGTCGCCGAAAACGCATTTATTGGGTGATCAATAAAATTATATACTTTGTTAAATAGCCGTAGATATGATAAGGTCGTGGGAAAACAGAGTATTTTTTTTAGCTCATAGATATGGACCTCTGCAAAGTAGCGCCTGATTCAATAAATTATTTGAAGGAAAACATGTTATGGAAATCTGCGTAGAAATTCAACGGCGAAATAAAAAGTATTCTTGCAGGCATCGTCGCATTCATCTGCACACGAACATCACCAGCATCCCACTCGATATAGAATGATAAACAAATTAGTCAGTTACCATCGGAAAGCGATTAGCGAAATCAAACCGAGATTACGTTAACGACTTGAGTTAGCCGGCAATCGCGTGTAAGTTCACTTTATCGCTAATTCTAGATGGCCGTAAATCATAAAATATTTAAGTTGCTAAATCGGCAAATATCAAGTGAGTTGGGGTATATATTTATGTGATAGAGCCTTACTGTAACCACTTGTTGGCTGCAGTACGAATGGGCCGGCTCGACCGGGTTAGTAACACACTCCCATTTAGGCCGGCAACGCACCCGCAGTCCTAATAATGCTGTAGGTGTCCATGGGCTGCGATGATCACTTACCATCAGATGACCCGCACGTATGCCAGGTATTTGACATTTAAAAAAAAACTATGCGGTTCCATAATATTACATCGGAATCCATAATATTATATTATAATATAAAAAGTCATAAGTAATGTAAAGTTTGCCATCACGATCGTTTGCAATTTTTTTTTTCTTGAAAACAATGTATAAATAACTCAAAAAAACAAAAACGATAACTTGAAACGAAATGACAACCTTTTCTATTTTCAAAGTCGATCTATAACGTCAAGTAGTTTCGATTGCTGCGGGATTGGAAGACATCGCTGACGTCACAGGAGCCAATAAAATCGATAGCCAACTACAACTCGATATGAAATACGTAATTCGGATGCCAGCACGACTGAATTAATATTAAAGGATGGACTGCGGAGTGTACTCAGAATAATCCCATATTCATAAAAATACAGATCTGTTCTCATCATCATCATCAGCCCGAAGACGTCCACTGCTGGACAAAGGCCTCCCCCTTAGAACGCCACAATGAACGACAACTCGCCACTTGCATCCACCGGTTTCCCGCTACTCTCACGATGTCGTCAGTCCACCTGGTGGGAGGCCTGCCAACGCTTCGTCTTCCGGTTCGTGGTCGCCACTCGAGGACTTTTCTCCCCCAACGGTTATCTGTTCTTCGAGCGATGTGGCCTGCCCATTGCAACTTTAATTTGCATATTTTTCAGCTATGTCAGTGACTTTAGTTCTTCGACGAATTTCCGTATTCCGGATTCTATCGCGCAAAGAAACTCCAAGCATAGCTCTCTTCATAGCTCGTTGCGTGACTTTGAGCCTCTCTAAGAGGCCAACAGTCAAGGACCACGTCTCTGCGCCATAAGTCATCACTGGCAACACACACTGGTCGAAGACTCTAGTCTTCAGGCACTGCGGAATATTGGACGAGAAGACATCACGAAGTTTCCCGAACGCTGCCCATCCGAGATCAGACAGATCAGACAGATCTGTTCTATTAAAATATTATTATATGAGTACCTACTAGTCAAAAGAAGAGTTTCATCGGTAAAATTAATCAAAAATATGTTTGCGATTTTATCTGAATACGTTTAATCTTTTTTTTACATATAACTGACCGTGATTGACCCCTATCTCACCTGATGTTAAGTGCAGATGAGGCCAAAGGTGTATCTCACTGGCTCAGTAACAGCCTATTCACTCTAGCCTTGAAGAGCCCTAGATTGTATTTATCCGGAAATATAGACGACGGCATGTATTTAAGAGAAGTTTCCCTGCCGGCCGCGCGGCCGCGTTAGGTATTCGTTTGGGATATTGCTGTCTTTATCGCTCGTAACATAAGCGCTCGCAGCCGTCCCCCCCATGCCTTCCGCAATGACGTCCGTAATTTATATCGAGATGGCTGTAGGCTTTTCAAGATTTGGGCGGTTGAATTTAGGGTTTCGTTGTCCTCATATTATACGAAAAGTATAGCACAGAAATCAATGATATTTTACAATCAAGATATTCATTATATTTTCTATGCCTGTGGTTTTTCGATTTTTGTAAAAATGCTTTATTAGTCTGTAATTCTAGTGCAAAGTTGACATCTTTTTTTTTGTCGACTTTTGAGCTCCTGTAATTCTGATATTACTTACACATTTATATGAAAATCTGAAAAACCACAGGCATAGATTTACGTCTAGTCCATACTTACAAAATTTCTTCTTTCTTTCTTACTAGTTTTCAAATGAGACCGGGACAACGTTTGTATAGAGAATGGAACGAAGAGACTTCTCTTAAGTATTTACAATTATTTAAGGATGTTCATTCGTTAAGGGTTTGCTCCTGGTTAGCTCATGAGCAATGTCCCGTTAGATGGCGCTGTTATCAATAGTTCCTTTTTTCAGGTTTTTTTCGTAAATTATGAAGAATTATTTCACCAAAAAACTAGTGGCGGGAGTATCTAAGCGTAACCGATTTTTTGACCCCACACTCGAAATGAAATATTCCGCCAAAGCCGCAAACGAGGTGCTTTACTTTGAACGTCAATTGCGGCCGTATACGGACACTAGGAGCTCACGCACACACTCAAATAGACAGCGCCAGCTAGCGAAAGTCTATTGCGACACTTAGCTACCCGATCGGGGTACTCCTTCGAGTAATATTCACATTTTTTATCGAGTCACGAAATTTTGTACTAACTGCACTTTACTCGAAAATTTTACTACGACCTATAAAATCTATAAGTATTTTATTGATAATTAGAAGCAGGGTCTTGGATAACTGTTCGCATATTATAATACGAGCCAAACGCCTTTCAAGTGGTCATAATATGTGTACGATAAATTGAGAAATTACCGAGATTCTGACCAAGTTTCTTGTCTTGGTTGATGGTCTTGCTATTATTCAGGTTATATTTATAGTTACTTTTCGTAGTTACTACTCTTGCTAAAGTGGTCATGGTCGTCGGTTGAAAATCGGTAGCAAATCTACAGGACGAGTTTCTTGGGAAAATAGTGCGGTGGTTTGTCCTTACCTTCCACGCCGCAGAGCTGGAGTTTGGAATTCGTAGTTGGCAATAGAGAGCGCTGCCACCAGGGCTCTTAGTCATCTTGTACGACACGCACAGGAATGCACAGGCAATCAAGTTTATCAAGGGCATCCGTAAAGCCAAAGTCCCTTAAGACACTGTTACACATGCTCTTTAGTAGCAAGAAAGCATGCTACTATTGAACAAATGCTAGCTAGTAGCATGTGTGAACAGGACATGCTACTATCGAGCATGCTTATTAGTGGCAAGCTCGAGACGGGGTGGAAGGGGAAAAGGTAATAAGCAAGTGTGAACGCGTTTGCTTCAGTCCAGTAACGAGCATGTGTAACAGTGCCTTTAGACATACCTAATATTTTATGAACAGTGCTTCGTGTAAGCTCTTTCTATCAAAAGAGGTAATAAATCCATACAGAGTTTACTATCCTAATTATCATCATCATCATCACTCAATTTCTGTGGTAAGACTTTTGGTAGAAATTAGTAATCATAAACTGCTAATATAAATTATTAATAAGTTGCTAACCATGAAAAGAGTTGACGAAGAGTTTATCTAGGCTTCTGCATCTGGATTTCTCAGTTCGTATATATAATTACTAGCTAATCCTACGGCTTCGCTCCCGTTGAAGAAAAAAATCTACTCTGTAGTGTAGGTATTCGAATTAAAAAAAAAAACTTCTTGCACCTCTGCGATCCTCAAGGAATACGTTTGCCAAATCTCATGCATTTTTAGGCCATGTTTTGCCTTTATAGTATAAATAAATACTTACGAAATACTTACATAACAGCAAAAGTTCACCCACTCGCCGATAACTTGCGCCGATCAAATTGCGGTAAAAATTATCCCGTGCTAATTTTGTACCTACTTATCTCTATAAAATTGATTTTGTTAGGATATCATAACCGATGATTTGGCACAATCAGCAGAAGACTACGAGCAGTTCCAAAATCATCTACACTCCCTTTGTTACCTTCCGAAAAACAGTTGTCGATTCGTATCATATAACTACCTATTGTAAGTATTATCTGCTAGGATTTTTTTCCGATCCAGCAGGTTGTAGTCGTGTGTACTGGATTATTGGCAGTGTTTCCTTTGGATGTTCGTGCGATGGAACTTGCGTTTTTTTGCATTAGTTCCTTTACAAGACTAGAAGGAAAAACTGCGTTATTTTTTTGCCTTTGTTCCTTTCGCAGTAGCATCTTCAGTTCTTGCAAAGGTACAAAGGCGGAAAAAAACGCAGTTCTTTCTTCAAGGTCTTGTGAAGGAACTAGAACTACCGCAAATAATCCGTCGTATTTGCAGACTACGGGCACGTTCAGTTTAGCTGACACGTCATCATCGGAGACAGATGTTGCATCAAACCCAATTCGAAGCAGTCAAGCTCATAGGTAGCTGAACAGTTTGGTACTTTGTCACAGCAAGCTACAGTGCTAAAATGAGCATTTCTAAAAAAGTTGTACATTTGATTTTTTCGACTCCGATTTGGGAAAAATTTACAGGTAGATAGAGTGAATCGTTCACTGAGTTTAATAACATAGTCTCCCGAAATGTCCCAATTAATTTGTATGGAAAGTTCTTTTTTGTTACCGCAAATCCAATAGTTTTGGTAACAAAAAAGGAAATTTCCATACAAACCAATTGGGACATTTTGAGAGACTATGTTATTACGACTCAGTATCGTTCACTCTACATACCTGCAATTTTTTATCACAAATAGGAGTCGCAAATCAAATGTACAAACTTTATTTAAAAATGCTCAAATAGTTTTTTTCACACCTCTCCTTCAGAAAAGTAACTTTTCCTCCCTACCGAGAGGGAGCAAAGTACAATTTTTCTGTTCAATTTTTTTAAGTTGATAATTGGAAAGCCACGTCATTTTCTATACCATTTTGCTCCCTTGTGACACAAATAACTATTGTGTCACAAGGGAGCAAAATGGTGTATTTACGGCGAGGGCGTACATTGAATCCAGAATGTAGCGAAGGATTCTAAAGTAGAATCCTGAGCGTAATGAGGGATTCAAGTGTTAACGCACAAGATGAAAATAATTTTGCTCCCGAGTCGCTCATACAACTTTTCACACCGAGCATTAAGAAACTTGAAAAAAGTAAATTCTAAATATTATTAAAAGAACACCAGCATAGAAAATGGCGTGGCTTTACAATTATCAACTTCAAAAATTGCATTTGCAATAAAATACTTAGAAAGCCTTGAACAGAAAAGTTCCACTTTGCTCCCTCTCGTCAGGAGGAAAAGTTACTTTCTGAAGGAGAGGTGTGAAAATAACTATACATGTCCTCAAATACTAAGAGTAAAAGGGAATGTATTTACTTTGCTACTTTTTGAGCGCTCTTTGCCTGTAGGATCTACGGCTAACTAGTCTGGTTGACCGGGCAGTGGGTATAATTAATTTGTAATTTTCCCGCTGGTACAGTAAATCCACACAGACACCCCACACTTCAGTCTACTCGTGACCACGGCCACTGTAATGTTGCCGAAACATCGAGGTAAATATTACTCGTGTGTGTTAGCGTGATAAGTCCTGTGCGTGGTATTTGATTAATTCCAGTTTCTTTAATTATTATGTTGCTTTATTCCTCTCATCTGTCCAAGCACGCGAGCAGGCTGCAATTACCAGGCCCATTACTGCCGTTCCGCCTGTGACAGTTGCAGTTCTACCATACAATCTTTTCTTTGGGGTAAGTAAAATGCAGTATATCGCATTAGACAGCGTTTGAGAATAATATTATCAGAATCAGGGCGTCAGGTCTGCTAGTGAACAACGTCGGCATTAGATTCAGCTAATACTTTGAGAACAAAAAAAAGATATAAACTGTGATACAAGTTAAATATGCCCGCTGTCCAGTCAATCAACAAGCCAACCGTACCAAGCAAATATTTTTTTTGAGCTTGACTGTTAGTCAGTTTCTAGAACCTACAGTATTTAATTTTGCCCTAGTTTCTCTGCTGTCAACCGTGCGGCACAGTTAGATCTATGTGATACGTTCCTACATAATATAATAACATGCAGTACACGCCCTCCTCCACCTCCCTCCTCCTACATGAAATATATATATATATACATACATACCTAATAATAGTTGTTGTTGTGTTGTTTCTTAAAAAAATATGGCTCTGTCCATCGGAGGACAATTTTGCCAGTGTCTAGTAGTTTTGGCCGTTGTACGGTAAAAAAAATCTAGAAAACGAAATATGAGAGGTAATGGTGGATGAACGATGACAGCGAATAACCCTAATAATAGTTATATTTATATAGTAGGTATTGTGACAGCTAGTCTAGCTTGTGTGACATATACTATACATACATAATAACATATTGTTTTACATGGAGAAGAAAGAGAGCGGGCGTGTATGTAAATTTATTGTATAGATATTTCACATGGACGTAGTTGTGGGGCACGGTTCGTAGCGAAGAAGTAAAGTAAAAAATATTGTTATCAATTTATATGAGGTTCCGCAAATTAACAAGTTCTCTGTCCCGAAGCAATGTGCAGCGTTCTTTTGACACGTCGCCATAGTAATGATAAGGTAATATAATATTCCCGTAGCAATTTTCATTGTTAATCTAAATGTGGTCCAAGAATAAAAATAATTATTATAATGTATGTAATAAAGTTTATTATTTATTGAAAGAACAACTCCATTATTTACATCACTGGTCATACAGCACATGTGCCTCATGGACATACCAGTAAAGCCACGCATCAAGGGTCAAGGAACCTGGTAACACCGAAACCACTCAATTATTCAAGTATTTATTTCGTTAATCTCTATCCACTCAAGACAAGATAGATACAATCGAACCAATCAAAAATCCATACTATTACAAGTCTTTCTAGGTCAGAATAAAAGTATGAAAACACATTTTTGAAGCATTATATTATACTACACCTCGTTG